>NC_054702.1:63325681-63625681 GCF_016097555.1 Gigantopelta aegis
TCCAACCAGAGCTCCCACGACTGGTATATATGAATATGATGACCTAATAGAAAAGCGTAGCGGGTTTTCTCCAAAACTGTATGTCAGAACTACAAAATAAATTGACATCGAATAGCAGATGATGAATAAACCAATGTGCTCATGTGGTGTCTTTAAACAAAACAAACTTTAACTTTACCTTTGTATTTCAGATCTGCTGCTTCAATATATCGACTGCGTCGTATTGTCACTCGCCGAACTCGACTTGGTATCCCGCCACAATAACTGCTTTTGACAATTCGTCTGTATCCCTGGCTTACGGAAATACCTGCTACAATGCGCTTATTGGAGCTGTGAGATATGCATGGAGGGAATCGCCCTGTCCTTTCATGGGATGTGCAATCTATGACGCTGTCTCCACGTTACCTGGACCACCATTCATAAAATATCTGTTAGACGCCAAATCTAATGTTAAATGTCTTGGCTAAAACCACAACATCGGGAACATTTATAATACAGAAAAATATAGTATACATTGTCATGTCTTGTTTAGTTGTTTGTTTTTTAACCAAGCCTTATGTGCAAAATGACCTCGCAGCAAAAATAGCATTTGTTTTCACAGCAAAAATAACTATGCTCATTGGCGTTCTCGAATAGTGATGTTTGCCACAATTTAGATGTTGAGTGGGGTTTTTTTGTTTAGATGGAATTCTTCAGATTCTGGGTTTTTTTAATTGTATGTATAGATGTATGAATATCTATATATTGTATGTATGTCCCGCTTATGTGCATGACACAGTGGGCAAACCTGGCACAGGCTAGTATGTATTGATGTATGACTATCTATATTGTATGTATGTCGTATTTGACTATTACATACATAGATATTAAAACACTGGCGCAGGGGACAATTAAATCATTTCTGGCCTCACAAATTGTCTCATGCCGTTGCTGGGACTCGAACCCGTGGCACCGAATCGCTCGCAACTTGCAGACTTGCCACGATATGTTCTGGGCTATTCAAAAGGGATGCTGTTTAACTCAACCATATACATGGGGCCTACAAGCTACACGGTCGATCCCACTTATGTGCATGACACAGGGCAAACCTGGCACTGGCTAGTTTGTATTGCTGTATAAATATCTATATAGTGTATGTATGTCATATTTGACTATTGCATACATAGATATTAACGCACTGGCGCAGGGGATAATTAAATCATTTCTGGCCTCACAGATTGCCCCATGCTGTTGCTGGGACTCGAACCTGTGGCACCGAATCGCCCTCAACTTGCAGACTTGCCACGATACGTTCTGAGCTATCCATACATCCATAAAAAAGGATGCTGTTGAACTTATGTATGTATGAATGCATGCATGTATGTATGTATGCATGTATGTATGCATGTATGTATGCATGTATGTATGTGTATGTATGTATGTATGTATGTATGTATATGTATGTAATTGTATATATGATTGTATGTATGTATTGATTTATGAATATCTATACTCTTCAAAAGAAGAAACGCAAAGCCACATTGTCGTAACATTTGGAGAATTGATTTCATTATTGAATGGTGAGTCCGATAATTACCAAATGTTGCAGGATTGTTCACAATTCACTCTAGTCCATTGTGAGTAAGTGATAGGACACACCACCAAGGTCAAGGTCATCTGGAGTCAATACCGGGTGTGGCCTCCGCGTGTGTTGACAACTGCCTGGCACCGCCTGCCCATTGAAGCAACCAGAGTACGGATGACGTCCCGGGGGATGGTGGCCCACTCGGCCTGCAAGGCTGCTGCCAGCTCGGGCAGGGTCTGGGGCTGTGGTTGTCGCTGTCGGAGGCGTCGGTCCAACTCGTCCCATAGATGCTCAGTTGGGTTCAAATCCGGTGATATCGATGGCCAAGGAAGGACATTAATGTTGTTGTTCTGTAGGAAAAGCCGTTGTGAGACTGTGCTGTGTGAGAGCCTGGCGTTGTCATGTTGGATAAAACACTGCGTTGGCGTTCGGCCATAACTGGAACGATGTGTGGCCGGAGGATCTGGTCAATGTAGCCCTGTGCATTCAGGTTGCCCTGCACGTGGACCAGGTCAGTTCTGCCAGTGTGTGAGATGGCTGCCCACACCATGACACTACCCCCGCCGAATCTGTCCACTTCCTGCACGCAGTTTGCCGCATAAACGTTCACCACGACGCCTATACACGCGACATCTTCCATCATGACGTCGGAGCAGAAATCGGGACTCGTCACTGAACCACACCTGTCTCCATCGCAGTTGAGGCCATTGTCGATGAATCTGGCACCACTGCAGTTGCGGAGTCGACGGTGTATGTATGTTTAAGATGACACCTCGAACTGGACGTCTGGCACGAATTCCTACCTCACGTAGGCGGTTCCGTACGGTCTGGTCGGATATCCTGCGCAAACCTGTATTGCTGCGGCTGTGGAGGTGGCAGTAGTCAATCGTTCCCCGAAGGTGGCGTACCCGGATGTAGCGGTCCTGCCCGGGGGGGTAGTGACCCGTGGTCGACCGGATCATCACGTGTTGATCCATGTTGCTGGTAACGGTCCCACAGTCTGGAGATGGTGCTTGGGGACACATGGAATGCCCTGGCAACGGCCGTTCTGGATTCGCCTGCGTCTAGTCGGCCGATGGCATTGTTTCTCTGCGGTTCACTGAGACGTGGCATGTCCTGGATTGTCAACTGTCGGCCAGATACAGAGGCCAGGCAAGCGAACACCCTGCACTTTTATACTGTCGGTGTTCATGTTGCACGTGCAGACAACGCACGTGCAGTGGTGACATGGTTTGCACGTGGCTGCGTTTTTGCGAATATTCACATTTTGGAACTTTATTGTACAGTAGCTGCGTTTTATCGAATGTAACCGTGGGAATGTGTTTGGGACATGCAATGACCTTATATTCACAAAGCATGAACCGGTAGGAAACATAAAATCGGAGTTATAACCCATTTGTACCCTTTTGCGTTTCTTTTTTTGAAGAGTATATATATTGTATGTATGTCGGTTTTGACTATTACATACATAGATATTAACGCACTGGCGCAGGGGGACTCGAACCTGTGGCACCGAATCGCTCGCAACTTGCAGACTTGCCATGATACGTTCTGAGCTATTGAGTCATCTTTAAAAAGATGCTCTTTAACTCAACCATATGCACGGGGCCCACAAGCTACGCGGCCTATCCCGCTTACTTATATGAAACGGTCAGTAAACCTGGCACTGGCTAGTATGTGCTGATGTATGAATATCTATATAGTGTATGTATGTCGTATTTGACTATTACACACATAGATATTAACGCATTGGCGCAGGGGATAATGAAATCCTTTCTGGCCTCACAGATTGCCCCATGCCGTTGCTGGGACTCGAACCTGTGGCACCGAATCGCTCGCAACTTGCAGACTTGCCATGATACGTTCTGAGCTATTGAGTCATCTTTAAAAAGATGCTCTTTAACTCAACCATATGCACGGGGCCCACAAGCTACGCGGTCGATCCCGCTTACTTATATGAAACTGTGAGTAAACCTGGCACTGGCTAGTATGTGGTGATGTATGAATATCTATATAGTGTATGTATGTCGTATTTGACTATTACACACATAGATATTAACGCATTGGCGCAGGGGATAATGAAATCCTTTCTGGCCTCAAAAATTGTCCCATGCCCTTGTTAGGACTCTAACCTGTGGCACCGAATCGCCCTCACCTTTGATATAGTCGTGGTGCACAACCGGCCCATTGATAGGGATCCACCCTAGACTGCTGGGCTACCTCCTACCTCTACTAAATTTTAATCCGTAACCGGCCGAGGAGTTCCAAGCGGAACAGGTACGCGGAAGTAACAAAGTTTTTCCGGTCTTGCGCGGACCTCAAATGTTTGTTGTGGCGGCAGAAATGTCTAGTTGAAACACGTTACGACAGACAAGTCTTGCAACCTTTTCCGATCATGGCTGACAAGACAGCACCCACATCTCAGCTCCGACTGGAATGGGTGTACGGTTACAGGGGTCACCAGTGTCGCAACAATTTATTTTACACTGCAAGCAAAGATATTGTTTATTTTGTAGCCGGTGTTGGTATTGTTTACAACTTGAGAGAAAACAAACAGAGGTTTTTCCTTGGCCATGACGACGATATTGTCAGGTATGCAGAAATGAAAATCACTTGTTAATTACGAGCAAACCTTTATAACAATAGAATTCCTTTGCTAATAATTATGTCAGTAACATATTTTACAGATAAATAGATCCATATTCGGTATCTTAAATTTGCATAATCAGCGACCTGTTTAAACAGGACACTTTTTGGTTATCTTAGAAAATATATTTTTAGCTGTTGTTTTTCATGTGCTCCCACCCTTCACTCCCTTGCATATGTTAATTTTGACAGTCACAGTAATATCTTACATCCTCTTTTTTGCATTTGCACGATGCTTTCAAAGCCAGTTAAAACATGGCACTCAATCTAATATTTGTGGGTGCCTTATTTTCATAGGTACCATATTCAATTATGAAATATGCAACTCTGACCAAGTGTGCAGTTTGGTATGTACAGTTCTGAAAGGTGGAACCTGATTATAAACAGTGCTGATAACTCATTTTATGAATGATTGGCAAATTTTATTTTAATTTGGCAAAAACAATTTGTGTAATAATTGATATTTTGTTGGAAAATAGCTATGTGTTTTGCATTTTTGAGATAATTTGGAGAAATTTTCTGATCACCCAGAGCTAGCCCTGACTTTGATGTAATATAATTACCGTATAAGATAAAGATTGAACTGACATGTGTCTGCAGACTGACTATGCTGTATATGATAAATTGTTATTCCATTACAACCCCTTTTTTGTTATCATGCACATGTCATTCATGTGTTAACTGTCACGTAATTTTCAGTCCGCGAATACTGCCACTGGTATAAATGAATCTTACAGCATATTGGCAAACAAAACAAAGAACAAACTTATGTTGCAACAGGTTAATGGTAAATTTGCTGTGGAAAATGCTGTGGACACTTGGTGGTATCATGGTTAAGCCATTGGACATAAGGCTGGTAGGTTTAAACTCTCCGGCCTCTCAGGATTAAAATTTTGTGTACCAGTAATGCATAATTATAGGTTATACAAAAATAAATATAAGTAACCCATTTTCTTTTTGCATGACCCATTTTGTCCATGTAAATAATATACGTAACATTCTAAATTTAATATGCTAATGAAAGTAGGTTGCATGTGCAAGTTTAGATAAAGTTTGCATGATCGATGAGCAAACAAAGCAATTGTCTCTCAATTTTCAGAGTCCTAACTCTGAGAAAAACACTGAATATGATAATCTCAAGATCTCCCAAATCTTATTACAGCCAGAATTTCTTACAAGTCTTTTTCCTTGATCATCTAACATGTACAGGGATTTATTGTGGTAAAAAACAAACAAATTAGAGGTGATGTGATTTGCTAAAGTGATGTCAGGAAACGAGATCTTCAGAGGAGATCTGAATGAACTAATGATGGATATATACTATAGACAATAACTTACAAGTTAAGAGGAATTACGGATTATCTGTCCGGAGTGAAATTAATGTTGTCAGTCAAGAGCTTTAGTGAGTGACTGACAACATTAATTTCATGAGGGACAGATAATCTGTAATTCCGAGTATTGAGTGGGTTATTGTATTTATTACCCATAGTGTAATTTACACTGTAAATAGGTTAGAAACTTAAACTTTAAACTTCTTACATGACACAAATTATATAATATACAAGACGTGAAAGTCTGAGTAAACTGATGACGTCACAAAAGAAAAGCAATTACGTCAAAAGTTATCTTTAGGTACACAAATCAAATGTAAGCAAGAGAGGTCACATTCGTGATGAACTGATGTTTCTAGTGGGAAGTGAATGAACTACAAAGAAATTAGTTTTATTTGAAATTTATTTATCTAAACATTCACTGTTGTTTGTAAAATCTCATCAACGAGAGACTTAGACAGTCAAGGAAACTGATGACGTCACCAAACTAACGTCCCTAGAGAAAGATAGAAAATATATTCACCCACATCTCACTGCCCATATGGGTAATAAATATATATATAGACTACTACACTCATTTTAGCCAGATATAATTTTTATGAAACAAGTGAGCTTTCTATGTTAGCATCTGACCTGTTTCGTTCAGTCAGATACCATGGGAAGTTCCTGAGTTTCTTTAAATAAAATTATCTCTAACGAAAATGAATATGGTACTTTATTTATTACCCACCATCAAATAATGTAAAATTTGACCATTACTTTACTGACATTACTCAGCGAGACATGCGAATGCACACAGCTAAGACCAGCAAAGATGACATCAATTACCGAAATGACATCATTCTGCTACTAATATGCACCACTAGGTGTGTACGAAATTTGTACGACACAACCAGATGTTCACCAGGTGGGTAATAAATGCCAGCCAAAATGGAATGTGGTTTTCAAGTTAGCCTTTTTGGTGATTGTTGATGACTACTAAGTATCTATCTGTATTTAATATCAAATTGTACACTAGGCACAAATAGCCTTCAGTTTTAATTCTGCTTTCAAATAGACATTAAGTAAGTGCTAAGTTTGTTGTTTATTTTTCCCATGACTTCTTTGGGTGACTGTTTTCAACAGTGCTCAGTGTTAACACTTTATATGACGTTCTCTGATTATTTTTCAGTTTAACTTTACACCCAGACAGAACTCTGGTTGCGACTGGTCAGATTGGTAAAGCTCCTTACATCTGTGTCTGGGATTCTGTAACCAACAGCACAGCCTCCATTCTTAAAGATGGTCACGAGAATGGTGTCGGGGCTCTCGGCTTTGACAAAGACGGCCATGTAAGAACATCTGTTGGTTACTTTGTATGCATTTAAAGGTTCACAGTATAATAAAATTGTTAACTGCCAGTTTTACAGTATAGATCTCTTTTACTGTATAAAGTACTTTTTATTCCCAATGAGTAAAATTTGTTATTCCTACTTTCGCTTTCATGTAATAGTGCAAAGCACTTTACAAGTTATCTATGCTGAAGATTATATTTTGCCATAAAGCTATTTTAATCATTAATGCAGAATTTTCTAAAAAAAAAAGAAAAGATAAAATTAAAATAGCCTTTGCTGAAAATGAAACCATACTGATATTTGGCAAAACTTTTTTTGTCTGGTTTTAAATAGAGAATACTACATCAGTGTCTGTTAGATTCCATTTATCTTACAACAAGTTATACATTTTTAAACTGCATTGTAAATTAAATGGCATCTAACGGACACAAATGTAGTATCCTGAAAAAACAGTTTTAAAATAAATTTAAATGCTGGATGGTATGACATTGGTGACCTGGTCATCACCTAGGAGTAGCTAGTCATATGTCTTTAAAATGTTATTGCACATATATATGTTAACAAGAATAACAAATGATGTTCTCACCAATGGGTTTTTAAGAACTTTACTTTATTATAAAGTTAACCTTTAAAAAAAATAGTTGACAACATGTATTAGTTGCACTCATTCAAACTCTTTGCTGTTTACTACATTACAGAAGTTGAAATAATATACAAATAACGTGTACAGACTTGATTCACTTGTAGGTGAAATTATAATTTAAAAAAACAACAATAAACGTGATGATTATTTTACAATAAATAGTCAATTTTAATTAGTAATACCGGTAGATTATTTACAGTTTTTCACATTATACGATGTAAAATCATACTTAGTATCATGTAATGAATTTTGAACATATCTGAATTGTACAAATAAGGATGTATGATGCAGTTTTTTGGGGTTTTTTTTAATTTTTAAATTTTGCTTTATGTTCTGCATATTTAAATTACATATATCTTAAATTTTATATATATATCTATATATATATATATTATTATTTATTTATTTATTTATTTATTTATTTATTTCAGAGATTGGTTTCTGTTGGAATGGACCAGCATTCCACTATCAATGTGTGGGATTGGAGGAAAGGCAAAATCATCTCAACTGTGCGAGGGCATTCTGACAAGGTAGTTTACTTCCAAATAGCAAAATATTTCCTAACAAATTATAACTTACAGTTGCTCGTTAAATTACATCAACTATTTGTTGATGGGGTTTTTTTGTGTGTTTTTTTTAAGATATAGTAAACATATTTAGACTACTGCTGGTGAAGCCTATATAAGTGCTTTGTACTTTGAATACACTACCTGCATAAGCATTACTTAAGAAATAATAGACATAAAGTGATGTTTTCAGTAGCTATAATACTACAGGCCTGTGTAGGTTGTATCACTGAATAGACAATTATTGAAATTTTAAAATTACAATAACCCATTTTAATCAAAATAATAGTTTGTTTGATTTTAAACTAGTTTAATAATTTAGTGATTATATCTTGAATACTACAGTAATATGTATGTGTATATATATTAAAGAAACTAGTAACTGCTTCAGTAGTAACAATACGTACAGCTGAATTACTTACAGTATAACCCTTAATTTAGACCATGTTACATCTTTATTCAAACAAAAGAATGTTCAATATTTTAAGATCCATTTGTTGGCTGTATGTAGTAAATTAAACTAAAATATAATTTTTTTTATTGATAATGTTTTTTATATATACAAAACCATTTTCTTTCAGGTATTTGATGTACAGTTCAACCCATTCCTGCCTAATACCATTGTCTCCTGTGGGGTTAAGCACATCAAGTTTTGGTCTTTGTGTGGGAATGCTCTCACCCCTCGAAAGGGTGTGTTTGGAAGTGCTGGAGAAATACAGACCATTCTGTGTTTGGCATTTGGGCCTGATGACCTGACGTATAGCGGCACCCTTGGTGGTGACATCTATATCTGGAAGGGAAGCAACTTGGATCGTGTTATTTCAGGCGCTCACAAGGTAGACAGCTTTGTTAATCATTTTATCAAACACTGGAATATTCATAATTTATTCAAGCTTAACGCATCAACGCTAGAGACTGTATTTTGGTGATCTATGACCTGTATCAAATTTGTAATAAATATACAAGGCTTGGTTGTGTATTGCAATCAATATATAGAGGATACTCCCCGAGTGTCTTGTGATATCATAATTTATCAGCACAAGTTGATAAAAGTATGAAAACCGAGGCTTGCCGAGGATTTGTATACTTTTATCAACAAGTGCTGATAAATTATGATATCACAAGACACGAGGGGGGTATTCTTTTTATCATCCATTATCATTCTTTTCATTGCGACAGTTGTAAACAACGTCAGTAATGTGGGTTGAATGTCACTATATTTGGCAGCGGTAGACTCGTTAACTGGTAGTGGCGTGACGTCACTAATGATAGGTTTAGCGCTGAAACAAACACAGTGACATAACAAACTATTGTCTTGTGATTAAAATTTGACCAATCAAGATTATAAGAAGCGATATCTCCTGCGGTAACTATCGCAGGAGATATCACAAATTATAGTGCCAGCGATATCGCCTACAAAAACCTTTAATGGATGATAAAATGCAGTATCACTAACATGGTAGCCATGTGTTATTCGTTCCATGGGAAAGAGCATATAATGTGTCTTTCTTCTAATGGCTGCATAATTTGCTCAATTTAACAATCCTGCATAGTTAATTATGTTTCATCCCTCTTTTTGATATGAATGTTTTTAAATTCTGTTTGCAGGGCCCTGTCTATTCTCTTCATATGAGTGACGATGGATATGCTAGTGGAGGCAAAGACAGCTGTGTTAAAATGTGGGATGCAGATTTCAAGCCGGTTGTTTCAGTGAACCTTGCAAATGCTCCTGATGGATATAAAGGTAAAGGAGGGCTTGTCGGGAACTATTTCTGGTGTATATGTCATTCACAAGGAAATATTTGTGAATAAATAGGATTTTCATATTTATCTGATGACTTTTTCAGTGGTGTCTTGTAGTGTTTTTAAATTTTAAAATTTTAATGATTTTAGTTGTTTTCTGCAGATTTGTGTCACTTGTAACATATTTAATCTCATTACATGGGCAGGTGGTCAGTTGCTTGGAAAAGTCCTGGTCCATGAACCAGTGATTTAATATGAACGTTAAGTCAAGAATAGCTGATGGTACAAAGACAAACATTATGATTTCATTGGTTGCTATACATTCAGCTATTTTTGTTTGCACGGCGATCGTATTGTGTGACATTGCTTTTAGTTAGAATACTTGGGATATATTAATGCAGGGGATGCCTTTGTTCAAATTCATTAAAATTTCTTAAAACATTAGTTTGAAGATCATATAATACATCACTTAACTATCATTAAATTGGACAGTAAGTAACTTGAATTATATAAATAGGTTATTTTTGGTCACTGGCATCTCCTATTGCACACTAACATATATCAGTGAACCAAATGACAATTTCAAGCTAGATGTTAAATTATATGTTGCTAAGAAGTTTCTGAATCCAGACTGTTGGTTATACATTGATTTAGAACAATATGATATTTAAAAAAAAAAAAAAAGTCTTGAAAGCAAAATATGGTTTCAAAAGACACAACTGTTTTAAACCCAGTAACTTTTGTTTTCAGGTTTAAGTATTAGAAGTGTCTGTTGGCGTGGCGACCGTTGTTTGGCGGGCACCCAGGATAGTGAAATATTTGAGATTGTTGTGAAGGACAGAGATAAGCCTCAGTGTCTGGTTCAGGGTCATGCTGAGGGAGAGTTGTGGGCCTTGGCAGTTCATCCAAGGAAGCCCATGTTTGCTACTGGCAGTGATGACCAGACATTAAGGTTGGTACATGAATGTTGATAAATAAATATAATTGAATATATCCTAAAGAAAGCTGGAAATCAGGAAAGGAATTATTTTTTTAATAAAGAAAACAGAAACATTTAGTTGCACTGATAGAAATAGAAAACAATCCAGTGTGTCCATTGAATGGAATTAATTCTAAGCCCAATCGCATATTTGGACTAAGTAAATAAAGTTATTCAACACAGAAATGATTTAAATCCTCATGAGGATAGAATTTCATCAGGTTTTAAATATTATTTTGTGACCATTTATTTAACATAAAAAGTATAGATGTTTTATTTTAGATTGAATTTGACAATGGAGTTTGTTTTTTTGTTTTTTTATCCATTTGTATATGAATTTATCTATCAAGCATCTGAAAATTATGAGAACGAGCATTTTGTTCACACAAATCTATTTTTGCGTAACCTATGAACACAATATTTAGGGCACCATTAACATGTGCATTACGGGTTACGCAAAAATGAAATGGGTTACCTCAGTGGGTTATGCAAATTTTCAATTCTAAGAGGCATGACTATTATGTTTTTTCCACAGATTGTGGAATATGGGCAACTATGACCTGCTGTCAAAGACTACGCTTGAACACAAGATCCGTTCATGTGCATTTGACAACGATGGGCAGCATATTGCTGCAGGGTTCACCGACGGTTCCTTCATGGTGCTCCGATCAAGGTTAGACGTAGTGTGCTTTTGTTTTATTATGTACTGGTTCCATTATCAAACACATCACTGTTACTCCAGCATGCTTCATTCCTCTACACTTTTGTTTCCTCTTGTGTGATTTTTAAAGCAAAATGAAAGTAATTTTTCATCACCCATTTAAAAGGGCATTGGAAAGGGCTGTTTATAAAAGTAAAAAACATTGCCTTTACATCCTTTGTTACTCGGAGGTCATGATAAGTATTCATGTAAAGAAAAAACAATTAAAACTTTCTACTTATCCTTTTCTTTTAGTACTTAATGTTGTTCTGGGTTGTTTTGTTTTTTTGTTTGTTTTTTTATATTCTTATTGGTGGCAGTACCTTGTTATGTCAAATGTTATTGTTATATTCAGGGATTTGACTGAGGTTGTCCACATCAAGGACAGAAAGGAGGTGATTCATGAGATGAAGTTTTCCCCTTGTGGTCATTTTCTGGCTGTTGCGTCCAATGACAATTTTGTTGACATCTACTCCACTGAGCAGCGATACAAGCGGGTGGGCACCTGCAGTGGTAGTTCGAGTTTCATCACCCACATTGACTGGTCGGATGACAGCAAACACCTGCAGACAAACAGTGGGGCCGCAGAGAGGCTCATCTTCAAAATGCCTAGTAAGACCATATATTGCAATTCAGTAATGGAGTCTGCATAATTAATTTTCATTCTTACAGTTTAGTGTCCAGATTTCACAATATGTAATATAAAAATGTATTTCTACAATTGTCAGTTTTGTAATTTTGTTTTGTTAAGTTTTTTGGTCTCACGTCAACAAAGGTGCAAAGCAAGGTATAGTGTTATGCTTCTGAAGGCAATAGTGTCAATTTGTGCAATTTGTCTCATGTTCTAGATCATAAAACGACATTTGAATGTGCATTTTGATACATTTATATTAAAAAACACAATATTAATTCATTTAAATTTGTATAATACTTCTTTTTTTTCATATTATATTTTTACATCAGTTTTATTTATGCTAAATGAGTATAATTCAGCATAATTAATTTCAATATAATAGCTTTCTTCTTTTTTTTTCTTTTTTTTGTTATGACTTTTTGTTTTGTTGTGCCATTTTGTTAACATTTGTTTAGAATATTAGCTGTTGTACTCTTTTATAATAAATTTAATATGATGGTAAATCCACCTTGTAATATAGTAATGTATTAATCTTGAGATGCATAATTTTGTTATATTCTTTTGTAATCATTTTAATCCACTAATTTTATACATTAGCTGGTAAGCAAGCCACGAACAAGGAGGAAATAGCCAGCATTCACTGGGCAACCTTCACTGGGGTGTTGGGACCCGAGGTGAACGGCATCTGGGAGAAATACACAGACACAAATGATGTGAACGCAGTTGATGCAAATTTCACGGCTCAAGTTGTAGCTACAGCAGATGATTTTGGTCTCGTCAAACTCTTCAGGTTTCCCTGTCTGAAAAAAGGTACAGTACAAATTTGAAGGCTTGATATTAATTTGTACAAACGTGGTTTCTATTTTGTTAAATGGTTTATTAATGATCATGATAAAAAGTTAATAAATGTAGCATGTCAGAGTTATAAAGAGTGTGACTGTTTAAACAAGCCAGAAAATATAGTTGCTGTTGGTGCCAAATATTTTTTTAACTTTACAAATTGCCGAAACCCACAGTTATTTCAAACAAAATATCAATCATCACTTGATATTATTTTGCCAAATTAAAATATCATTTGCCAATAATTGGTTTTGAAATTCACAGTTAGTGAGAGGCAGAGCTACCCCTGTCACCAGTTTTGCAAATGTTTGAAATTATTATTTTAAAAATAATATGCAATAAAATGTTAAACAAGTTTATTCTTGAAATAGCACTTTAGGAGATAAATATATTTGAAAGAAATGTATTTTGGATTTTACAAGTGCAAGTTAGATTGTGGATTTTATTTGATATTAAATATGTTCATTTTTGTTCTAGGAGCTAAGTTCAGAAAGTACGTTGGCCACTCTGCTCATGTGACGAACGTGCGGTTCGCGGCAGACAAACATCGGGTTATATCTACAGGTGGAGCTGACCATTCAGTCTTCCAGTGGAGGTTCCTGCCAGAAGGAACCACTGAAGATGATTTGCCTGAAGCCATCAATGGTAAAATTAGCCTTTCTTCTCAAAATCACAGATAGTTCACAAAATCATTACTGAAAACAGTTTGGCCTTAAAAGGTGTGCACATTATTGTTTCAGACATTTGAATAGTAACTGGAATACTGTTAATAATTATATAAAATATTTGAATTAGAAGAAGTTTTACAGTTAACAATGGACAATGGATTTTTCTTTTTTTTATTCACTTGTGTATGAATTTTTCTATTATGTTTTTTTTCTCAGGTTGTGGAATATGAACAACTACGACCTGTCGTTTTGATCGTGTTACTTTATAACTTGAATGAGCATATGAGTTATCTTTGAAGTATGACAGACAAATTTCTGTAGCATTTTTACTTTGAAAATCATATTTTTGGGGTTTTTTGAAGCATAAACTTTGAATCTAATGGTGTTTCTGGCAGTCATTGTTTTCCACCAGTGAACCAGAACTCACTAACATAGTATGGCAGTCTTATAGCCATGTGTTTGGGTAATGATAAACACTGGTATTACTGTTTTCAGCCTGGGGTGGAATGTGGTACAGCCCTCGTTCGATGTGTGCGGTTGGTGTGGGATCGATCCCTGTCAGTGGGCCCATTGGGCTATTTCTCGTTTCAGCCAGTGCACCACGACTGGTATATCAGAGGCTGTGGTGTGTACTACCCTGTCTGTGGGATGGTGCATATAAAAGATCCCTTGCTGCTAATTGAAAAGAGTAGCCTGTAAAGTGGCGACAGCGGGTTTCAAATCTCAATATCTGTGTGGTCCTTAACCATATGTCTGACGCCATATAACCATAAATAAAATGTGTTGAGTGCATCGTTAAATAAACCATTTCTTTCTTTCTTTCTTTGTTTACAGCCTATGTGGACTCTAACAGTGAGGACAGTGACTCAGACATGTCTGATATCGGTGAGCTCGATTCTGATCTGGAGAGAGAGAAGCAGGTTCGCTATGACCGTGTCCTGTACAAGGAAGACACGGCCAACTTCAAAAAGCTGATGCGGCAGGATATGAAACCAGGAGTGAAGAGGAAACGAGGACCAACAAACAGCTTGAAACTGGAATACGTTCATGGGTAGGTGCCATATTTAGTCAGTGAACTTTAAACCTATGTGGGCTTAATAAAAAAAGAAAAAAAGAAAAATCTTTATTTTTTTACAGGATTGCATGTTTTACTTTTCATTTTGGTGATTTAAGGACATACAAATAAGTTTATACATTCTGTTTGCCTGAAACTAAGTTGCAAAACGTCAGAAATAGGTACTATTTTTCCTATTATGTCTACATTACATATTATATTTAATGTTGTTTTCATACATATAAGAGCAATTTCACTTGTCACTTGCAGATACATTTCATAACTGTAACAAATATGAGACGTATTGCACTATATTTTGTATGTTTTTAAATATGATGCACTATTTCATTAGTTTATATATTTTGGGGAGGGTTTACAGTTGGTGTTGTTTCTCAATATGTTTTCAATCAGGCCACATTTTAACTGTGTTTCTGTTTTACAGGTACCGTGGCTATGACTGTCGTAACAACTTGTTCTACACCCAGAATGGTGAGATTGTGTACCACGTGGCTGCTGTAGGTATTGTGTACAACAAGGAGAAAAACCAACAGCGATTCTACCTGGAGCACACAGATGATATCCTGTGTCTTTGTATCCACCCAATCAAAGACCTCATTGCCACGGGACAGGTGAGATCATTCTAGCCACCATTTATGTTTTAATGGCTACTCTGAGCACAACATAATCGTTGTTTTAAAATGTCAACACAAATTCATTAGTTTTTATTAGTCAAGCAAAGTGTTAAGTGTAGAATTTACTAAGCATAACATTTACTTCATGACTGACTGTTAGGCAAACAGTTTTGGTCTTAATGAATAACGGATTTAAAAACAAAACAACTTAAGCTATCTTTAGCCAGTGCAAAGTAATCATGTGGTTGTCAAATAAGCCTTGTGGAAATTTATCTGCCAGCATCGACTTTCACTTAGATTTGGCACATGGCAGATGAAATTCTGCATTAATGAGTATTCTTTGGAAATGTTTAAAATTGTAGTCTTAATAAATTATGTCATATCAAATTTATTTATGTTTTATACATTTTCTAGGAAGTTTACTAATTATAATTGCAATTGGAGTGCATTTGCATAACAAATTTCAGTTGGGTGTGTTGGTAAAGTAGTAGTTTATTATTCAGGTAATGTATAACTTTGAATGAGTGCAGAAATATATGTGTTGTTGGCAAATACCTTAAGTTGTTGTTGACTAATGCAGGTTGGAAGGGATCCATCAATTCATATCTGGGATGCTGAGACGTTGAAAACAGGGGCCATTTTAAAAGGTCATCATCAGCGAGGGATATGTGCCCTGGATTTTTCAGGTCAGTTAACACTCTGATCCAGTGCTTAAGACATTGGACTCTCAACTTGAAGATAGTTGTTCAGTTTCTGTCAACAGCTGGTGCTGACTATCAATTGTTTTTCTTGACAACTTAATACTTAGTATTTAAAACTATACTGACACACAATGAAAACACAAAACAGATATTTTTTAATATTGTGTTGTGATTAATGAAAAATATATTTATTGGACTTAAAATAACAATTTATGAGAGGAAGCCATTGATTGGTACTTTTGTCTGGGTTTTAATCCTGGTTTTGTTCTCGTTACACATACAATAGCAGAAACACACAAAATGGTGTGAAATGCGTTCACTACATGCTCAATCATGCTGCATGCAATGCACGTGAAATGCCAGTATGTGGACACATAAAAGTCATGTATCGGTGTCATATTCCTCGTCACATTAAGAATGCCACGACTTGGAGAAGAACAAAGGGAGCGAGTGTTGGGCATGGTTCAAGGGGGGACTTCGCAAGGCCAAGTTGGTAGGACCTTCAGAGTCCATCCATCAACTATTGGACGACTTGTTGAACGTCTTCAACAGACCGGGAGTGTCCGTGATTGACCTCGACCTGGTCAACATCCCGTTACGACCGCACGCCAAGATCGGCAGATTCGACGACACCACCACCGTGACCGGTTCAGAACTGCGACAATGACAGCAAGCAACACGATAGGATGTCATGGAAGTCATATCCATCCGATGACGGTCATCCGTCAACTTAGAACGGCTGGACTCAGATGCAGACTCCTGTACAACAGTAACATCATGACACCGCGACATCGTGCTGCGAGACTACAGTTTGCTTTCCAGAATGGTAATCATACACCAGCCTTTTACCGGAGCATTGTTTTCTCAGATGAGTCCCATTTCTCTGTCTCCTTTGCCGATGGAAGAGCACGTGTGTACAGGATGTGTGAGGGAACATGATCGGTTTGGCGGCGGTTGTCTGATGGTATGGGGGGCAATCATCTGTGATTTCAGGAGTGATCTCACCATTGTCCACAATACCCTTACAGCCCAGCGGTATGTTGACATTATTCTAAGACTTTTGCGCCGTCACCGAAGACCAGGAGGTCCCCTTTTGTTTCAACAAAACAATGCCCGTCCACATACTGCAAGAATTACCCAGGCATTCCTGCAACAAGCCAGTATCACCGTTATGAACTGGCCTGCCATTTCTCCGGATTTGAACCCAATTGAACACGTGTGGGATGAGTTAGGACGTCGTGTACGTCACCGCCAGCCACCACCGCGTAACGTCGCTGAGCTTGCACAGGCGTTGCAGGAGGAGTGGAGGAACATTCCTGTGGCTTATTTGAGATGTTTGTGCCAATCCTTTTCCCGTCGTCTTCACGCATGCTCACGGGCCAATGGTGGACACACCAGATACTGACCTTGATATGGGGGGTTGAACTTTTCGATTACGAATGCAACTCGATTACTGATGATAACTGGCCATGTTTCCATGTGAATGTATCTCATGAATACCAGTCATTAATGTCATATTACATTATCCATCAATTCATTAATAGTTTGTCGTTATTTGCAATGAAAAGGTGTTTTTGCATTTTCATTGTGTCAGTATATATGTTTAATTTCTTACATCTCTATTTCTACTTGTGGTGTTAGGATAGTGTTTGTAATCCACTTTAACCATGATTTTCAGTTGATGGGAAGAAGCTGGTGTCTGTTGGCTTGGATGACAACCACAGTGTAGTTGTGTGGGACTGGAAGAAGGGTGAAAAACTTGCATCCACCAGGTGAGTGAAGACACACTTATTTTGTTTGAACACAATTACTTCATAATTATAAGAATATGAGAGTTAAAAAAAAAAAAATTATAATTTACTTGAATAGCACTATTTCTCATGTCCACTTGTCTTAAACAATATTACTATCATAACATATTATTTGTATTCTTATATAGTGTGTATCCTATAACATTAATGTAAGGTAGTGATACCAGGGCCCGCAACCCTGGCATTACTATATTTCTTTTCTAGGGATAATAAACTTCGAAAAAAAACCAGTATTACACATGCTGTTCACTACATATTTTTTATAGGATAAAACGTAATGATAATATACCATCCAGAAATTCATGTCTTGTGTGTTGCTTATTATTTCAGGGGTCATAAGGACAAAATCTTTGTGGCAAAGTGGAATCCCTTTGATAACAACAAACTGGTAACCGTTGGAGTGAAACATATCAAGTTCTGGAGCCAAGCAGGTGAGTACATTTAAGAGTAATTTGATGTGCCTACTTTGGATCGGTTTCCATTCAGTTAGTCATTCCTTGTTTACAGACATAAACTATTTTTTACTTAGTTTTTATTTGATAGGTTTTTTAAATGGTATAAAAAAAAATTGGGGTTAATTTGTACATTATGAGAATTCACAAACATTTTGTTCATTCACAAATTTAGTATATAATAGCAAGATTTAATTTATTCTCTTCTTATTTTCCCTATTGATGATGGCTTTATCAGTAAATTATTAGTACAAGAAAACAATTGATTTTGATAGTTAATTTCTTGTGTTCATTTTATTCCAGGAGGTGGTTTCACCTCTAACAGAGGCACCATGGGGAAGGTTGCCAAGCTCTGTGACATGTTGTGTGTCTCGTATGGGAAGACGGCAGACACTTGTTTCTCTGGTGGCAGTGATGGTAATGTCTTCATTTGGAATGGAAACATCCTGCAGAAAACAGTGAAAGCTCATGAAGGACCTGTGTTTGCCATGCATTCATTGGACAAGGTGAGTGGGTTTTTATCAACAATTTGTTAAGAATTGGTGTATTACATTCACATAATCTATTATAATATGTAGTTGGTCTTAAATTCAGAAAATTGGATTTCTGTAGACTTTTATGAACTACATTTCTTAATAAAAACTATAATTGCAATTTGTGATGTGTAGTTGTCTAGATTTAGGTTTACTAATAATATTGTATAAATATTAACTTATTGTATCATTACCAGGGTATTTATGCTCTACTAAGGGCAGTCTTCAGATTCCTGTGTTCTTTAAATGCACTTTTTTGGCTATTTTAAGGAAGTTTCAGTTATCATTTTTATAATATTTTATATACTTATTTTAGCAAATTAAAAAGTTCTAATGATATTTGTATAAATATAATCTTTCATATAAAAACATGATATTTAATAGATAGGAATTTATTTTTTTGTCAGTCTTCAGATTAAAGGCATATTGTCACTGACCACTGACCTATTTAATGGTCTAAAAAAGTATTACCTGAACAAAAATAATTTGATTTGTTCCTAAATTTACTTTATTAAACCATCTTCATAACCACCATACTCCATTTTTTAATGACATTTTGTAAAAATAATTGAATTATGGCAGTGGTCCATAATTCAAAAACTAAAATTGCCGAAAGGGATGACATGAATTTCACTCCATCATTGTTCAGTTACGGTGATGCGATAGCTAGATTTGGGTTCCAACAATTCATGTAATTTTTTATTTATTATTAATTTTTAGAGAAATAAGATCCTTAAATCCGTGACAGTATGCCTTTAACACCAAACATTTATAAATTATAAATAGCAAGTGAATGTGTTTTTCTCTCTTCCCATTTTCCATTCTGTTCTTTGATATTCGTGTTGTCTTCCTTCCCACTTAGGGTTTTGTGACAGGAGGTAAAGATGGAGTGATCGGCCTGTGGGACGACCAGTTTGAACGGTGCCTCAAGAACTACGCCATCAAACGTGCATCCATAACTCAGGGATCTAATGGCATGTTGATCTCCGAGTCTCCCGCTGTCAGAGCCATCGTGCTGGGCCATGGCAAGATACTCGTGGGCACAAAGAATGGCGAGATTCTGGAAATTGACAAAGCAGGACCTATCTCGATTATTTCTCAGGTATAATGGAAAAAATTGTAATTTAATTTCTTTTGTCACATTTATTTTAATATTATGTAGACACTAGTACCGGTATATTAGTTAGACATGAATAAATTATATCAAGAAATGTATAATAATAATTTTTTAAAAATAGCTTAATTTGTTTTGTCAGTTTATATTTAAATTATGAATATATCATAATTTTAAAAGTAAATATGTTTAACCTTTCAGTTCCATCATACAGTCATACACTTAACTGTGATATTTTAATTATTAAAGAGGGGAAATGCTTCACTCCTTCCATGACATATTAAAACAACAGAACCTTGTTGTCAAAATCTCATAATATATGTGCATGGTTGTTACTTAGACTACTGTTATTCTCAGCTTGTAATTGGTATATTACTTACATGGTATGTTAAATATGATAGAAGCATATATTAAAAAAAAAAATTGGGCATCTTGCTGCAATATTTTAAAAGTGGAAATGTGAAAGACATCATCACGCAGACATGTACTTGTTGTTTTACAGGGTCACATGGAGGGTGAGGTGTGGGGTTTGGCTGTCCACCCATCTCTTGATGTGTATGCCACTGTCAGTGACGACCGAACACTGCGACTGTGGGAGGTTTCTACAGAACACAAGATGCTCAACTACAAAGAACTGAAGCAGGCAGGTCGTTGTGTGGCATTCTCCCCAGATGGGAAAGCAATTGCTGTTGGACTTAAAGATGGTATACTATCTTAGTATTTTACTTAATAATAAAAGTTTACTTGGAACAAAAGATAAGAAATATGATATGCATTATTAATTCATGCAAAATGTTTGAAATTGGTCACTTCTTTTGGTTTACATTGATTGAAGTCCAATTTGTTATTTAATGACTTGTACAGGCTGGCTAAAAAACTATAAAAAAATAATTGACTAATAAAATTATCAACAAGTGAATCACTTTTCAACAATTGTCAT
This sequence comes from Gigantopelta aegis, assembly GCF_016097555.1. Taxonomy (NCBI): domain Eukaryota; kingdom Metazoa; phylum Mollusca; class Gastropoda; order Neomphalida; family Peltospiridae; genus Gigantopelta; species Gigantopelta aegis. Next base: position 63,346,567 of record NC_054702.1, read on the forward strand.
TAATTATTTTCAAAATTTTCGACAAGTGATTAAAATGGAATAATTTAAAGATGTAGTAACACAGTGATTTTTTGTTTACCTTATGTTAAACATGAGCATAACAATATGTGTTTTTTCTGTAATTGAAACTCAACTCTCAGTTGCATGATTTAGAATGCGAACTTATTTTCATATTTTAGGTAGTTTCGTGGTCATCAATGCTGAGACGATGGATGATATCATCAGTAATCATCACAGGAAAGAAGAAATTTCAGACATCAAGTTTTCTCCCGGTAAGAAATGTTTTGACACGATAAATGTAGATACTATGTTCCTGGTTTAAAATATTCAGTTAAAGGAAATTAACAAAGTTAATGAAATCTTGTATTAAAAAATACCATCATAATGAGGGGTTTTTTAATAATAATAATAATAAAACCATAATAATGTTTAATAATTGATTTTTGTCAATTACCTGTGATCAGTTGGTGGTTGCCTGTACTTGCCTGTAGAAATATTTATTACTGTTGTAGATGTAGGAAAATACCTAGCTGTTGCATCCCATGACAACTTTGTTGACCTCTACAATGTGATGAGCACAAAGCGAGTTGGAACATGCAAGGGAGCTTCTAGCTATATTACACACATTGACTGGGACACCAGAGGTGAGCAGTTTTAAACATATGTTTATATTTACACTTGCTGATCATGTTTTAAAATATTCAAAAAAAAAGCTGCTTAAATTTTAGTATGTTGTTTTTGGCACGTTTCTTTCCTACTTCATGTTTCCTGACAACTATAGAACATATGTTCATAGCTTTGTGAGTCATATCATGCTTTGTTGTTTGCTTCATAATCTTTGAATGGTACAAAATAATTAAATAAACGTATAAAAATTGTGTACAGAGAAGGAATTCTTCAGTTTTACAGATTTTCTTGTCATCATTTACTGATTAAAGATACTGACCCTAGTCATTAGGCAGGGTAAACATATTTTTGGCTATTATGATTTCGTTTACAATTAACCTACACATTACTGACATCTTCTGGCTTAGGAAGGAAATGTTTTATTTAACGACGCACTCAACACATTTTATTTACGGTTATATGGCATCAGACATATGGTTAAGGACCACACAGATTTTGAAGGAGGAAACCCGCTTTCGCCACTTCATGGGCTACTCTTTTCGATTGGCAGCAAGGTATCGTTTATATGCACCATCCCATAGACAGAGTTGTTTGATTTAAATCATTATTTAAATCACTGCAAAAAAAATCATGCATTTCGATTTGTTTGATTTTTATTGTTTCATTTCATTTTTATGATTATTGCATTTATTTTTATTGATTATTTTGTAAACATGTGATTTATCAATTAACTTGCAGTACAAAAAATGAAGTGTTATTTAAAATCAATTGTTACTTACGCTAGATAATATAAGTTGTAGAAGCATCACGAGGGGTATATGGCTTTTTATGTACCCTTTGAGTGTTCTTTTACCCTGAGCCGAAGGCGAGGGGGTAAAAGAGCACAGAGGGTACATAAAAAGGCATATACCCCAAGAGATGCTTCTACAATGAATTTATCTTGCCGACATGTTAAACCATATAGCCAAATAAAAAAAAAACGCCAGACAATAATTGTTAACAATTTATTAACAGAGCCGCACCACGTGGACGCAAACGAAACCACTTGCCAGTGACGAAAAATAGTTCCATTGATAAACGAGTTTTTAACTTCAAATGTTTGTAATACGAATTTTTTTTTTTTTATCAGAAATGTATTTAGACACTTGTGACATGTTATGCAATTTGCTTACCTGTCAAACTTGGTACACTGTTTTGGACATTGGCAAGTAAACACATAAGGACATACCGTTTGCGACACTGAGAACACATTGTTATTGTTGTTCAATAAAAGTATTAAAATACTATTTTGTTGCCTCATTTCTAGATGTTCGAGGTATTTCCTTTCAGAATGCAGTGAAGCTTCCAAATCGTGTATTTAATAGGGAGCAAGTATTCAATTCAGAAGCTCCAAATTAAAGTAAAAATAAAAAAAAATTAAAAAATCAGATTTAAATTTAAAAAATCAGAGATTTTTTTTTTATTTAAAAAAAAAAATCTAGATTTTTTTCAATCCTGCCCATAGATAGGATAGCACATAACACGGCCTTTGATGTACCAGTCGTGGTGCACTGGCTGCTTCTGGCTTAGATTAACAAGTTTGGTGAATTCAGTGTGTTTTTAGTATCCATATAAACAACAGGTTTTATATTCACACCATTGAAAAAATACAGCTAAAAATGTATACAGCTTTCCCATGAAATCTTTCATTTGGCCTAATTTTCATGTTGGGGTCACAGTTATTTTTGTTTAATGACACCACTAGAGCACATTGATTTATTCATCATCGGCTAATGGACTAAACATTTGGTCATTCTGACAATCTCAGAGAAAACCTACATTTTTCGATTAGCAGCAAGTGATCTTTTATATGGACTTTTTCACAGACAGGACAGTACTTACCTCTGCCTTTGCTATACCAGTCATGGTTATGAGGACAGGGATTTTGGCAATAGAGGGAACTGTTAAAGGGAGATTTATATTTTTAATATTTAAAAGAATTACTATTATTATTCTCTTACTATAGGAAAAGTACTGATGGTAAACTCTGGTGCCAAGGAGCAGCTATTCTTTGAGGCTCCGAGGGGTAAAAGGATCACACTGAGATCTCAGGAGATCGAGAAATTTGGCTGGGACACGTGGACATGTGTTCTTGGTCATACATGTGAGGGTATCTGGCCACCCAAGTGTGACGTCACCGATGTGAATGCTGCAACCTTGTCACGGGATGGAAGTCTTCTGGCAACTGGAGACGATTTTGGATTCGTGAAGCTTTTCTGTTACCCAGCTATTGTAAGTATTCATTAAAATTCTTTAGCATGTTTATGTGTCAGGGGTGGGAATTCTCCTCGGATCAGCTGTTTTCCTCTCATGGAACATTGCATTTCCTCGCATTTCCTCCAAAATGTGTCAGATGGCACAGATTTTAACCTAGAATTTCAAGAATTTCCATGACCCCTCTAGATTTCTTCTTTTTTACAGTTCACCAATTCCCACCCCTGATATGTTGATGGTTAACCTTAACAGTTACTATATTTGGTATTAAGTTTCTATTAAAAAGTCATGTTCGTTGTACAGTGGTCATGTCATGAGATTTAAAGATGATCAGTATTGACTGTATTCAATTAAGTGCACTGCTGTGTTCACTGGGCAGATGTTCCATACAGTGCTCCATTAGCAGTATATAAAGTTATGTTATATCTTTTCTGAAAAAGATACAATACTGCTAACAAATCACAATATCCAGTTTGGCAATAATGGCCTTTCTCTTAAATTAACCATTATATCTACCTCAGTTTAATGTATCTCATTATGTACATGTTTGGAGGATTCTGTATCCACTGTTACAGATGTTCATGTTCACATCAACTTTAGTTCCAATACAGCTTTAACTATATAATTTTTAGGGCAAGTATGCCAAGTTCAAAAAGTATGTGGGTCACAGTGCCCATGTGACGAATGTCCGATGGACTCGCAACAACAAGCACCTGATCAGTCTAGGAGGAGCAGACACCTCGGTTCTGGTGTGGTCTCACATCGGCATGTCTGACGCTCGCACCAATGCTTGTGGGGAGAGCGATGACTCCGACACTGATGATGAAGAGGAAGGTCAGATTGAAATTATTTATGTCACTTTTTTAATGATCGATGTCAAAATTAAAGTATTTTATTTTTCTGGTGTTGAGGTCAATAGCTTTTGGTACATGTTTTTATTTTTGATAGTTATTGCAAAGTGAAATAATACCAATTTTTTTCAGACTGTATCTTTTTTGTGTTAACCTTTCGTTTAATCCTTTTGTAGTCTGATATGATCCACTTAGTGTTTTTATAATTAATAGAATCTGAAATTAATGTCATGGAAAAGAACATTCACATTTTATCTGGAGTTTTCGAATTTGATGAAGTAGATTGTTAAATGGCATTATCCTATTAGTCTGGGTGAGGTCAGAATAAAGAGGGTTTAATGTATTTTATAAAATGCGAAAATTATAGAGATGTTTGATTCAGTTTGATGTGATCTTATATCTCATCATGAATTTGATTCCTGTCAGAATACAGTGAAACCCCTCAACACCAGACCCCCTCTAAACCGGAATCCCCTCAAAACCGGACGTTTTCCGCAGTCCCGTGATTTACACATCTTTTAACACTATTTTACCCCTCCAAACCGGAAACCCCTCTAAACTGAACACCGGACAAACAATTCGGTCCCAATGTGTCAACTTAGTGTAAATCCTACCCCTGAAAACCGGACAATCTAACCGATACCAATCAATATGGCACCCACCTGTCTGTGAACACCGATGGCTAGTGCAATATGCGCATGCTCGAGATCGCTGTTATCAGTGTAATCACCGCTGCATACAGTACAGGTACCGCTCAGCAGACAAGATTAGCAACTTGACAATAAACAATTAAAAGGACTGATTGCAAGCTTTGGTATGAAGTTAACTACTATAAACACATTGATTGTGTTGTAATTATGGTTAACATTAGCGGAGTTCGGGTTTGGGTTAGATGTCTTTATTAAGTTACGAGTGTTACGATGACGACGACGACATTCCGTTATCACGACTAGCACGCGAACTCGTCACTGCCAACGTGGACACTGACATCTAGACCAGCTTCGACGATGACGTGCCGATTGAAGACTGCACAAACGAGTGGGAGAGAGAACTAGTGGCCAACTTCCGTGGGGACGAAATACCCAATGACGGAAGCGACAACGAATCCGAACAAGATGTATTTGTTCCGGGAAACGATCTCAGCTATCCTGACGTGTTGAACATGCTTCAGGTTTTAAAGAACTTTGCAATACAGAAAGATGAAAGTTTCCTATTGCATGTACAGGAATTAGAAAGTTTAACGCAGGCAACCATTGTTAAACACAGATGTGAAAGACAACAGACATCGATGGATACGTTTCTCAACGTAGGCTGATTTATCGATTGATTGACAATTTGTGGACTTTTTAATGTATTTTTTATTCAATATTACTCCCATGGATGTTTTTATTTTTCTAAATGCTCATAAATGCACCATTTTTCAACATATTCTTCTTGTTCTTGTTTTAAAACACTTTCCCTATTTTATGGAGAACGGAAGGTATTTCCGTCCAGGCAGACCCCTGAAAACTGGACACCTCTGAAAACCGGACATTTTACTTAGTCCCATGGATGTCCGGTATTGAGGGGTTTCAGTGTACAAACTATATTCAAAGACATGTTAGTGTAGTTTAGATATTTAACAACTTAAATGTGATTACATATTGTCATGAATTTGATTGTTAAATGTTTTTCAGGATAAAATTTATCCATAAATAATTAATAAGCTAGATAAGTTTTCATTCTGCTGATTGTTTTATCCAGGTTATGACAGTGATGTAGAGAGGGAGAAGAAAATGGACTACACGTCAAAGATTTATGTAAATCCAATAATGGAGAAAGAAGGGGTCCGACCTCACCTTCAAGATATGCAGCAGTTAGCAAAGTAAGTGAACAGCTGTATTTCTGAAGGGAAAAAGTGTGTCATAAATCTAGGATTGTTTTTAGTTTGTTTAATCCTAGGTGTTAATTCTCTTCTGTTTGTATTTGGATTGTCAAATCTTATTGTTATTACTAAATGAACTGAAACACCACAGCTATTGATGAACAAGTTGTAAAGCACTGATTGGATATATTGTCAGTCTAATGTTTTAATATTATTGCTTAGAACTAACTTTTTGCATAGCAATGGTTGTCAATATTTGCTTAAAGTGTTTCCCAGTGTCAGTTTTGTACAATTTGACATAATGCTTGTTATCAATTAGCCTTTTACTCAACTGATTATTTATTAACTAATGTCTAGTAAATGTGTAGAATTGTTTTATAATAGTTGCACAATAAAGTGTGAATTCACAACAACAAAATTAATATACCCTATCGGGACATGTTCACATTTATTCACAAATTTATATTTTGATGTGCATTCTTTAATATTCATTCATTTCCAAACGGCACTCTCCGATAATTTCATAATATTTTTTTTATTGTTGTTTTTTTAGGGAAAAAAGTATAAAGTTAGACTTTAAATTTTAATTTTACAACATAAGATTTTCTTTTCGTAACTTTTAATTTGATCTTTTCAGCAGTAAATTAATTAATTCTGCTTACTGAAATAAAGTATTGTTTGTCATATATTCAGACTAGCTGTGCAAATCAAGCGGCTTAAGTAAGTTTATTGTAATTTAGTTTTATTTCCTTATGTCACTGTTTAATTTACAAGAGTAACAGCTTATATTACCGTACTTAATCTACTCTCTGCTTGTATGTTGTGCTTCACCATTGCTTATTCATGTATTGTTAAGCTGTTCTTAAAAAATAAATTCTGGTTTGCTGAAATTTGACTCAACCATTTTAACAGTGGGTTATAAATAGGTTATAAATAGGTTTATTACATACCTATTCAAACCTATTTTAAAGTTAAGTAAATCCTTGAACGAAGTATTGACCATAGATTTAAGAAAGTGTAATTATGATGTTAAATTAAGAACTGTTTTTGTAAATAATAAAAGAAGATAATACTATGTAATAAATACAGAACTTCACATACATTGTTTTCACTTCCTATTTATTGCACTCATTTATTTTGCACAAGAACATACTACTCGACAGTTTCACAGTATATAGTCTTGTGCAAAATAAACTTGTAAAAACAATAGGAAGCAAAAACAACGTATGTGAAGTTCTTGTATTTATTTGTGAAGCAAATAACATTAGTAAGTCACTGTTTCTTTTTACATGTTACAGTAAACCAGAATGCTATTACAAGTAGCCTTATTTAACCAATACAGTCAAAATTTTAATATAACTAATTGTTCCGATTGTCTGATAGTTAACTTCATTAAAATATATTTAATGACAACTCTGTCACATAAAAAACATTAGCATATACAGTGTACTTGCTAAATGTATTACCAATGGCAGTGATGTCACTGATGTTTAGCCTTGAATAAACGTCCTCTAAATCATGTGGTAACCACATGTTCCCTTTTTTAAAATTTAATTTAAGATGCCATGTTGACCTTTTTTATGAGCCAGTTTGATTGGTTGTATTATGGTGTGGCATTGTCTATCTGTCCATCCATCCATAAACTTGCATGCAAGTACAGCTTGGGATGGCGGTGTGTCACGTACAATAACTAGGTCTCAGCGACCTTCTTTTGATGGGTATATTATGTTTTTGACTGTATTGTGTTTTGTTAATTTTTTGTTTTGTTTGTTTTTTATATAACACTTAGTTTATTGTTTGTAAACTAGTAGATTGTTAAATCTATAGTTGAACAGGAACTAACATTATTAATGCCAGTACTTGTATTTCAAATGCTGTTCTTTACTTGTCTAATGATTCAATTTAATTACTTAGTAGCTTCTTTTAAAAAAAAAAAAAAATTAACGTTTTATGTTGGAAGGATGTCATTATTTCAGTTACTTGGCTTATTTAGGTACAATTTCTGTTTTAGTTACAGGAGTTGAGAAAAAGTATATTTTGTTTATTTTAGCTATTTGTCATAAATATACTACTCAAAAGAATTTAAGGGTTTAAAATTTATAACCAAATAAGTTTCAGAGTGTATTAGATTGATGATATAAACTACACCAAAAATTTAATTTATTGTTCCACAAATAAACATCACTGTAAACAAAAAAGTCACATGACATGCTGTCAAAGTTGAAGGTTGTGAAACATGGATTTTACACATTAGAACATTCGTTTAATAGTACCGTATATCTTCGCCTGTAAGTCGATCTCGGCTATAAGTCGAGTCCCTAATTTCAAGCCCTGAAAACGTATTTTTTTATTGACCCGTTTATAAGTCGACCCATGAAAAACTACTTATAAATATTGAAATATTTCTTATTTTCAGCACATGAGAACAATAATATTTGAACAAAAGAAAATTATTTTACAAACTTCGGTTTTCATGTTTTGTACATCGCAATATAATCAAGACTATTCCAATCAAACTATCATTATTACATAGCATCAAAACAAAATATTTCCTTAGTAGAGAGTGAAAGCTGTTTGACTGTTACTGTATAGTACTGTACAGATGGTTTTGTGCACAGACAACAACTTTATTTATAAACACTGACAACAGATCACTACGATAAAACTGAAAGTATCACCTTTTGCCGCCATATTAATACATGTAAGGAGGATAACTCTGGAAAGTACACTGGTTTTTGTACCAAATGATGTGTGTCCCTATTGTTCTAGATAGCGAACTGCAGAGATCAGTCTATTTTAAGGAAAGCTCAGTAGTATTCATGAAGTTAATCACCGCCAAAACATTGTTTGAACAACCATTAATGCCAGTGACCAGATTTCAAAATAAACTCAGGCAACAGGTAGTTAGTATTGTTTACATTTTTACTATTAGTGATGACTGTTAATTTAACTAAGTGGACTGTTGTCTTGGCATGTGAGTGAGATCGTACGTCTTTTCGCATAACCAAAACCGTTCTAATGCCAAAAAAAATAGGTTATAAAAAATAAATGTGTCAAATTAACATATTTGAGTATAAATACATGGCATACTTCAACAATAAAACTTGTAAAATAATCCCCAAAACAGTAATATTTTTTGTTGAATTTTTTTACCCTCTTATAAGTCGACCCCCCAAGTTATAAAATAATTTTTGGGTGAAAAAAATTCGACTTATAGGCGAAGATATACGGTATGTGAATCCACCCCTGGCGCGAATACACTCGACACATCGTTGCCTCATGCTGTTGATCAGACGTCTGAAGAACTCTTGGGGAATGGCCTGCCACTCTGCCATAAGAAGTTGACCCAGATCATGAAGGTTGGCCGGAGGGGCATGGTTATCCCGAACTCTCCTGCCTAATTCGTCCCAGGCGTGCTCTATTGGGGCCAAGTCAGGCGAATATGCTGGCCAATCCATCCTGGCGATACCTTGTTGTCTGAGAAAGTCCGTTACCACCCTGGCGCGGTGGGGTCTGGCATTGTCATCATGCAGAACTGCCCCGCCGCCAATCTGCTGAAGGCCTGGGAGAACCAACGGCCGGATAATCTCATTCAGATAGCGGATTCCATTCAGATTGCCATCCACCACATAGAGGGGGGTCCTGTGGTGGATAGAGATGACGCCCCACACCAAGATGCTGCCACCACCGAACCGGTGAAGTTGTCTAACGTTAACGTCAGCGAAGCACTCCCCAGGACGTCTGTAGACACGAAACCGACTGTCGTTGAACTGGAGACTAAACCTGGACTCATCAGTGAACATCACTCGACCCCACTGAACACGTTGCCACCACAGATGAAGTGTGCACCAGTGACGTCTGGCCGCTGTGACGTGGTAGGAGTGGTGGTCGAACAGTCTGGCGACGGCAGCATAGATTATTGGCTCTCAGACGATTGCGTATGGTTTGATCAGACACTTGAGTTCCAGTCGCAGTCCGCAGATTGTCACGTAATCGGCGTGCAGTGGTTGTGCGTTGACGTAGAGCCATATTGGTGATGTAGCAGTCCCCTCTATTCGTAGTGTTTCGGGGTCTTCCCGAACGTGGACGATTTCGAACAGAATTCGTTGCTTGGTACCGTTGCCACAGTCGGCCAACGACACTCTGACTGACACCAAGTCTCAGAGCAACATTTCTTTGACTATTGCCATCCTGAAGCCAAGCAATAGCCCTTCCTCGATCTTTGATAGTCAGTTGACGTCGTACCATTGTCGAATTTGGAGTGTGCACCGTACACGAACGCAAGCTCCAATTATACGGAAATTCAGCATTGGGAACATGGAATATACATTCAAAGCGTGCAAATGAAGCGCTTTGTGAAAAAGCAACTTATGGGCACTTAGCAGACCTTTCGCTTTCGCCCTAATTTACGTGCAAATGTAAGCATGTTTTTGCCATTAGAACTAGTCGACAGTGTCAATGACAGTGGATTTTAATTCATTTATGGGTTGCTTAGACCCACTTTCGTCAAAATGGAACAATACCATGCGTGACATTATGGTCTAGGTAATATAATTGACATTCAGAAAATAATGTCGAAAATATCGTCTGACCCTTAAATTCTTTTGAGTAGTATAATATGGCTGCTTGCTTGCAGTTTCTTTTTTAAGATCTGTGTTAATTAGATGCATAGCATCATAGTAGTAAATTAATTATTACATATTTATAGTCAAATAAACAAGATGTAGTCATCATGGTCATGGGATATCATATTTTAATTTAGTTACTTAGTGACTTTTCTGTTCATATGTGTATGTCTGCATGTGTTCCATAGCTAGTATTTTGTTTAACATGTACTAGCAGATGTTGTTATATTACACCACAATATTTTGGAGTACCTTTCTTCATTTTTCCTTTTGTTCGTAGATATGTTTGTTCATTTTTGATAATGTATGATATATATACATGTACTTTCATCCATTTGTTTATTATTGTTTAGAGTAGCTAATGTGTTTAATACATTCTTATGTAATTACATTCCCCTTTTTTTCCTTCTTATTTTTTTAACATAGATACAATTACAACAATAAAAAGATGACGCACAGACCTAATATAAGTTTATTATTATAACATAAAACAATTTATTTTAGACAATTGACAACCATTGCTAGGTACATTAACCTTTTAAGTCTTAGATCAGTGAAATTTATTTTATAGTTGCACATATGAATGTTCATCACAGTACACCAAAAATCTTTATGGTAGGTGAGGCATTTAATGTTTTGTGGAATGAATGTTTTTTATAAATATCAAATTGTTTACTTTTCCCAGACCTGCAGTAAGTCGATATACTGCTGTTCCTCCCAAAGTCCTTCGAGCAGAACCGCCACCAACTGCTGGAGGCAAACGAAAGAAGATGATACAAGTTTCTGTGAGTTAATTACCATTAGAACAAAGAACACCCAGACATGTTTAGACTAATATTCCGAGAATGGAGATTCTTGATCATCAGTTAATGATAAACTGAGATGTACACATGATTTTTATTAGTGGGTTTTTTCAACGAGAAAGAAAGACACACACATAATTTTCACTATTAAAAATAGTCCGTACATTGGTAGGTTTTCAAGAGTTTTGTTGTATCTTATTGTCAGTTATTTGTAACTATTATTTATGATTATTCAAACAAAATTTAGTTTTGTCATGTAATTATATGACATATTAAGCATTCAAATTTTTTGCAGTGTTCTAAAATATTCCTCAGGGTTGGAATTAACTGTTAAAATTGTTTAGATGTATTTGATCAAAAATGTAACTTATTTTAACTTGTAGGATCTACAGTTGGAGCATGTCCATGGCTACCGTGGGTTTGATGCGAGAAGTAATTTGTACTACATCAATGATGGTGCTGATATCGTGTTCCACGCTGCTGGTGCTTGCATAGTCCAGAATCTGTCTTCAGGTGATTAGCATTTTTAAAACTGACATTTTATTTTTCATATCTTGAAGAAATAATACTATTGATTAAAACTATATAATAGATTGCAAAGTGTGCAAGAATATGTATTTGTCATAGACATGAGCATATTGACGAATTGTTTAAAAGAATTTAAAAGATCACTTATATATTGTTGATATAAAATATATGTGCATTTTTGCCACTGCCCTGTAATATTGGAGACACATTTGGTGCTTGTCACTGGTTATAACTTAATTAAGGATTGTCTGTTGTTATTTTTTTATTTTCATCAGGGTATGAACAAAACAAAAGCATCCGCAAACTGTGTGAATTGGGAAAGCCGTTTGCGGATATATATTTTTTTGTTCATACCCAGATGAAATGTTAAAGGAATAACGGACAATACTTATAATTAAATTTGAATAATACAGGCTAATAATAACACTAAAACGTCATACTTTATTTTGAATTATGTCTTATCCATAAATAATTAGGAGATAACTATATGGAGTTTTTAGATTTGCGGGTGTTATTGTCTATTTGATCCCGCAAATGTAATTTTTGACCGAAGGTGTTAGCCTGAGGTAAAAAATGAAACATTTGCGGGCATCAATAGACAATAACACCCACAAATCTAAAAACTCAATATGGTTATGTCCATTGTTAACTGAATCATTTTTCTATGGAACTAACTGTATATTTGGTATTTCTTTAAAAAAATACCTGGCTACAATCTAACTGTAGACCCTTGAATTGTCAACTTCGCCTGTTCCAATTGCTAATGACGTCACTTTCTAATGACGTCATTAGCTTTCCGGGTGTTATTTTCATTTGATCCCGGAAAAAGAATGTAATTAATCAATCACAATACAGAACACACTTGCCATCAGTTTACAATAATACTCAATAAGACAACTTTCCCATATAAAATGACGTCATCAGATATGACGTTCCCTGACCACGTAATTTTCACGTTCATCGAAAAATGAACAAACACCCATTGCTACGGCTGGACCATTATAGGATGACATTACGATGTAATGAATGTAACAGAAATTTAATTATTATTATTTAACCTTCTGAGTACTGCAGGCGAGATATCTCGCCCAACGTCATGCCAGTCGACGTACTGTACACTGTATACAGTGCATTCCCCAATTCATATTTCCCGCCGTTTTGCACACGACACTCACCGGAAACGATTTAGTAACAGGAAACAAAAGACAACTTAGCTTCCTGTGTCTTTAAAATTAGATTTTTCAGTGTAAAATGGCTTGAAAATTTGAGTTCAAAAAGGTTTTTTTGGCAAATATTTTCGCTTGACAACAATGGTGGCACGTCGTGGTCATTTTCAGGGATCAATCGCGGATTGTGACAGCTATTTTGATAATAAATTTGATCGTTTTACCAACAATGAAAATCACGATATATTGGGATATGAATCGTAGTTCGTTTTAAAGAAAACAATTCTGGTCAGGAAGTCACTGTTTTGGGGAATAATGGACATAAATACTGGACAGTTGGCCACAAATGCCCGTAAGTAAACGCGACTTTTTCTCCTTTTTTTGCCTAATTTTAATGAACATTTAACTGATAAAATAACATAAAAATTAGAAAAATACACAAAAATAATACTTACCGATTCAAATATGAACTTTATTTTATGTATTTATAAAACATTTAAGTGAATATATGTGAGTAAAAATTATAAACTTGTACCCACTCAACATGATTTTTGTCAAAAATTAATCCAGTAGTCTAAAGGTTAATAAGAACAAAATGCTTGTATTATTCTACAGGTGTTCAGTCTTTCTATCTGAAGCACAATGATGACATCATCAGTTTGACTGTCAACCAGCACCCAAAGCTTAAAAATGTGATTGCCACAGGCCAGATTGGCAACACTCCATCCGTCCATGTCTGGGATGCGGTTACCAAGGAAACACTGTCGATAATCCGAGGGGTACACTCGAAGGGTGTGTGTGCTGTCGACTTCTCCTGCACTGGGAAATACTTGCTGACAGTGGGACTGGAGGAGGAACATAATGTGGCTGTGTGGAGGTGGCAGGATGGTCAGTAATTTGTGTAGTTTTTTATAATCTTATGCTGTGCTTACAGTTTTAAATGTCTGGATTCATGCTCCGTCTAATTTTGGACTTGTATGCCATTGTTTAGAATTGAATCACAGTTAGCTATAGATGTATATTTTATAGACTGCTGCACAATTCTAAAACATTCCTTAGTAGTTACTACTCAATTAACAGCAGTCTCTAAGCAAAGTTTCGAGACCAAAAAGTTCCCTGAATCAAGTTTGAGTTTTGAGTCTAAAGTTGGCAAACTAGCACCCTTTAATTAAAGCATCTTACAATATTAACTTATTTCTCTCTCTCTCTCTCTCTCTCTCTCTCTCTCTCTCTCTCTCTCTCTCTCTCTCTCTCTCTCTCTCTCTCTCTCTTTTAAATAGTGTGTAGTGATAAATTTTTGCATTTAAATAAAAATGATAACATCCTAATCACTCAGAACAACATATTTTAAAGGACATTTTTGATAAAAGCATTACAACATGTACTAGCAAAATGCTGTTAAAACTGATCATACCAAAAGGCTTCAAATATTGTTTTTTACATTTAACTAAATACTTTTAATTCATTTTGTATCATTTACAGGTAAGTTTTAATTTGAGAACATACACATATTTTTAGGATTGTTTTGTGGTTAATTTATAATGTATAAGATATTAATAATAATAATGTGAAACCAACATGCTATTTTCAGGAACCAAAGTTGCCAGTGCTCCAGGTCATACCCAGAGAATATTCCAGGCCGAGTTCCGTCCTGATTCCGACAGTCAATTTGTGACAGTGGGTGTGAAACATGTCAAGTTCTGGACAGTAGCTGGAAGTCAGCTAGTTGGAAAACGGGGAATTCTTACAACTACAGAGTCGGGAATAAACATCAAAAAGATGCAGACGATGTTGTCAGTGGCATTTGGAGCAGTAAGTCTGGCTGATTCTGTATACAGTTAGTTGTGAAACATTGGGTTGTCGGTTTTGTTGTAAGAATAATGTATAGTAGAATTTGCTGTTCTGAGCATTTTACTCCATAATATTTTTGGTTCAGAATACAATTCAAATCAATTGAACATTAACCACTTTGTCAGTTGCAAGTCCAGGGTGACATCTCCGAAATTTGTAAAGGATTGGGGTTATTTTTAAAGTTTATTTGTAATCATTTTCTTTTCACATTAATAATAAGTCACAACTTGTGTTTTAGAACAATTTGACATACACTGGAGCTCTGAGTGGTGATGTGTATGTTTGGCATGACAACACATTGGCTCGATTGGTACAGAAGGCACACAATGGTCCTATCTTTACCATGTTCACAACTCTGCGGGATGGCCTCATTGTAACTGGAGCCAAGGAAGTGCTGTATGTATTTTATGTTTAATATGAAGAGTTCAGGCGCAAAACGCGATATAAACCATTTTCTTTCTAGTTTTTAGTTAAAGCCATTATTGTATGTCAGTAAGGGCTAATCGTAGGCCTGCTGATTTGCTGCAAAACGTGATTGATCCTTGTGAAATTGTATTGGGTAAATCCCAGGTGTTTTTTATCAAAACGCGATATACACCAATTAAAAAAATCACTTTTACTGAAAATGAAAAATGGATATATCGTATTTTGTGCCTAAACTCTTCATATATTCATATTTCACAACATTGTACAGTTAATTATGATACCCAATTCTCAGTATTATATATTTTAATTGTGATAATCTGTTTAATTATTGATGGTTCTGTAATGACTGCTCAAGTGCTTACATGGTATTATTAAACAAAACAGACTTTTAACAAATTGATACATGGTGTTGGAAGCTTCTTTTTTTTGTCAATAGCAATTTTTTGTTTTCAATACCCATGATCCCTAGAATTAAATAAAACAATCCAGTTGATGTAAATTAATTTTGTTGTCGCCCACCACCTCCCATATGATCACTTTTGGAATGTTATAAGTGAAGGGACCTGAAATGAGTTTTAGTTTGACATCAGTGTGAGATCAAACTTCATCATGTTCTCTTTGCTTAAATATGTTCATTTTTACTCCACCCTTTGAAGGCATACTATGTTGGTTGGATTACTGTTTGATGTATGTTTGCTAACAATAATTAAAACTTCCAGGTTGAAAGACAGCGGACCCGTCAAACTGTGGGATCAGGACATGAAGCGATGTAAAGCATTCGCCATCAGTGAAGGGGTAAAGAAAGCAGACATTGTCAAGTCGGTCTGCAGACTAAAGGTTAGTTCAGGAATCAGTTATGTTATTTGTGGTGACGATAAACTAGATTTCATGTCCATCTGCAGACTAAAGGTTAGTTCAGGAATCAGATAATGTTATGTGTGGTGACGATAAACTAGATTTCATGTCCATCTGCAGACTAAAGGTTAGTTCAGGAATCAGTTAATGTTATGTGTGGTGACGATAAACTAGATTTCATGTCCATCTGCAGACTAAAGGTTAGTTCAGGAATCAGTTAATGTTATTTGTGGTGACGATAAACTAGATTTCATGTCCATCTGCAGACTAAGGTTAGTTCAGGAATCAGTTTAATGTTATGTGGTGGTGACGATAAACTAGTGTCCATCTGACTAAAGGAGTTAATCAGTTAATGTTATTGTGGTGACGATAAACTAGATTTCATGTCCATCTTGCAGACTAAGGTTGTTCAGAATCAGTTAATGTTATGTGTGGTGACGATAAACTAGATTTCATGTCCCTCTGCAGACTAAAGGTTAGTTCAGAATCAGTTAATGTTATTTGTGTGACTATAAACTAGATTTCATCCCTGCAGACTAAAGGGTTCAGGAATCAGGTAATATTATTTGTGGTGACGATAAACTAGATTTCATGTCCATCTGCAGACTAAAGGTTAGTTCAGGAATCAGTTAATGTTATGTGTGGTGACGATAAACTAGATTTCAGGTCCATCTGCAGACTAAAGGTTAGTTCATGAATCAGTTAATGTTATTTGTGGTGACGATAAACTAGATTTCATGTCCATCTGCAGACTAAAGGTTAGTTCATGAATCAGTTAATATTATTTGTGATGAAGATAAACTAGATTTCTACCTTTCTGATCAATATTGCTGAATGTTAATGTGGGAATCTATAGTATTTCAGCTTGATATATCCCTGGGGTTAAAAGTGTGTCTATCTGTCTCACCAGGAAAGGAGAGTGATCACTCCTGCTCCCCTCAACACTCACCTGGAAAGTTTTAGGAGAGCAGCAAAGTGTTCACCTTTTAATAATAAAAAATTAATACGTTTGATTTGAAACTTCATGCGATTGCACGTTTAGCACAATTTCAGGAGAGTGATCTTCAGCTTACCTTGATTTTGTTCATGGCAAAGATTCAGGGCTAGCTCTGCTACTCACCATATTTGCCAATTGCGAATTTTAGAAATAATTGGTGAATTTTATTTCAATTTGGCGAAAACATTTCAAGTCATAATTGATGTTTTGTTGGAAAATAACTGGGTTTTGCCTTTTTAGATAATTTGGCGAAATGTTTTGCTCACCCAGAGCTAGCCCTGCAAAACTGTATATTAACGGCCATGGTATGTGCTGTTGTCTCTGAAAAGAGCATACATATAACACCCCATGCTGTTAATAAAATGCCACACTAGATTGTAAGTCACAATATGTCAGATTTTATAGCTAAACAAAATTGTATAATGTGAAGTATGTGTTCCTCTCCTGTTCCTCTATTTGTTATGCAGACATTAAATGATTATATCTTGCAACCACTGTTTGTTTTGAGTGATTGTAATAACTGATTAAAGTAAAAAAGTTTGTTTTATTTAATGATGCCACTAGAGCACATTGATTTTTTATCATATCATTGGTATTGGACGTCAAACATATGGTCATTCTGACACTGTTTTTTAGAGGAAACCCACTGTCGCCACATAGGCTACTCTTTTATGACAGGCAGCAAGGGATCTTTTATTTGCACTTCCCACAGGCAGGATAGCACAAACCATGGCCTTTGTTGAACCAGTTATGGAACACTGGTCGGTGCAAGTGGTTTACACCTACCCATTGAGCCTTGCGGAGCACTCACTCAGGGTCTGGAGTCTGTAGTCTGTATCTAGATTAAAAATCCCATGCCTCGACTGGGATTCGAACCCAGTACCTACCAGCCTGTAGACCGATGGCCTAACCATGATGCCACTGAGGCCGGTGATTAAAGTAAAGACATGAACTGCTGCTAGCAGGATATCACTTGTCAAACAACCTGAACTTCACTCAACTTGTATAATTGGACTAAATTTTCAGTGGTTTAGTTATTAATTAATATCTTTCATTTTGAACTGGATTTTCACTAGTTTAAAGTATTGACTATTTATGTTCAAACTAAAACATTAAAGGTCTACATATTAGAATAAGAAACTGTTAAATGACTTTTGCAATGTATTTCTGTGGAAGAAAATACTTATAAGTTAAGTTATCTGTTATTTAATGTGTGTTATTTGTGAATTATAGGGTAAAATTCTGGTTGGTACTGGAGACAACAATGTTTTGGAGATTTCTGAGAAGAACGGAGCGATCCAGGTGATAGTGTCGGGTCATGGAGAAGGGCAGGTGTGGGGTCTAGATCGACATCCAGCATCATCACAGTTTATCACAGCCAGCTTTGATGGATCAGTTTGCCTCTGGGATGCGTCTGCTAAGGTAATATATCTAATATTATTCTGATTTATTGCTCTTCTTTTTATCCATTAATCTGATATCTCGCCTATTAATATATGTTCTTAAAACAACTATTTTATTTATAATCAAGAGGAGTAATCTAGCTCAGTTGGTAAAGTTTGCTTTAGGGTGCTTGGGTTGAATCTTGATGGACCTTGCCTCTTATTGGGATTTTTCATGTTCCAACCAGTGCCCTTCTCATGTATATCATATATATAATAGTTTATAATCTTGTTGTATTTTTCAGTCTCTTCTTGCCAAACTGGAAGTAGGAGCTGCGAGATCTGTGGCTTTCAGCACTAATGGTGAGATGATTGCAGTGGGGCTCAAAACGGGAGAATTCCTCATCCTCATGACTAATGGTTTGACACTTTGGGCCAAGAAACGAGACCGGTCCGGAGCGATCAATGACATCCGGTTCAGTCCAGATGGAAAATACCTGGCTGTCGGTTCTGACGACAGTTGTGTAGATTTCTACGACATCAGTCAGGGACCAGGTTTGTCACGAGCTGGATTCTGCACAGGTATTCCCAGCTTTGTCATACAGATGGACTTCTCTGCAGACAGCAATTACATCAGGGTATGAATTACATTTTAATGGAGGGAAGTTTGTAACATATATAAATAAAATACCAAAGTTGGTGGGGTCGGGGTGCAGAGCAATTATTTAAGTTTTTCTGCATGTAGATTTTTTAAAATGGTAAATCATGTTATTACATATATAGTTTTGACTTTTTAGCATAAAAAATGTCTGCAACAGTCATTTTTTAAATATCAACTTGTGTATTTTTCTTTTATCATCAACATATCAGACTTTATGATGAATGAATGAATGAATGTTTAACGACACCCCAGCACAAAAAATACATCGGCTATTGGGTGTCAAACTATGGTAATGCAAACAAATAAGATGATGATCAACATCAATATAAAAATTCAAGATTTAAGTAAAAACAGTGTAAAGAACTGTGCAAAAATACAAAAATCACAGATAGATACTGACTTTTACTAAAAATTTCATTTGTGCTGTATTGGCCATTCTCAAAGAGAATGTTACACCCCTGCACCATGGTGAGGTTACAGCATGTGCAGGGGCTTTATGATGAATTTTTGAACATTACATGTTGATTTTACTCCCACTATTTTTACATCACTTTTCTTTATTTTATAATTGATTTGTATATTTATAAGAAATTGAATTAAATGAAATTAAAGTTTTAACTAATACAGTAACTAAATAATATATTTTATGGCACCATTGTTATTTAATATTAACTAAATAATATACTATGTGGCTTGATTATTTTTCTTTTAAATGAGTGAATAATTATTTAACAACATTCCAACAACAAAAATATGTTGTCTGTTGGGTGTAATTTTTTCTGTTTGAATTACAATTTTTTCTGTTTAACAATTTCTACTTTAATTACAAAATAGTGTTTAACACTGATGTGACTATTTTAAAACAGGTGAGTACAGGAGCATACATCAACCAGGTGTTCAAAGTGCCAGGGGGAGCGATTGTTGAGGACCTTGCCATCACCAGCAAGATAACATGGGCTACCTGGACTAGGTAACATATGGCCATTTGAATCACATTTTTGTTGCTGTCTTTAATGACAGTTTTTAAAAGATTGTGCACAATTCCTAAATCACAATGTTTTAACTTGGATCATTTGAAAATGTTGAATAAATTTAATAAATTCTCACGGGTCTTAAATTCTTAACTGTATGAAAATACTTTTTTTGTTTTATAGACAGATTTTACTTGATGTTCAATATTTAAATTATTTATGTTTTTATAATTATTACATTTTAGTCTTTGTAATCTTTTTGTTTAACCAGGTTTCAATTTCAAAAGTGATACTTTCATTGTACAAGATGCAGATGACTGTCCTATAAAACAAGGTGTTGAGAAGTTCTAGAAAGGCAAGATCGTGCCTATAAAACAAGGTGTTGAGATGTTCTAGAAAGGCAAGATCGTGCCTATAAAACAAGGTGTTGAGATGTTCTAGAAAGGCAAGATCGTGCCTATAAAACAAGGTGTTGAGATGTTCTAGAAAGGCAAGATCGTGCCTATAAAACAAGGTGTTGAGATGTTCTAGAAAGGCAAGATCATGCCTATAAAACAAGGTGTTGAGATGTTCTAGAAAGGCATGATCGTGCCTATAAAACAAGGTGTTGAGATGTTCTAGAAAGGCAAGATCGTGCCTATAAAACAAGGTGTTGAGATGTTCTAGAAAGGCAAGATCGTGCCTATAAAACAAGGTGTTGAGATGACATTCTGTTTCTGTTCTTTAATACTTGTTCTGTACATTTTAGTGTTCTAGGAAGAGAGGTTATTGGAATATGGCCCAAGGACTCGAGCAATGCTGATGTGAACTGTGCACATCTCTCTCATCTGGGCAATGCCTTAGCAACTGGAGATGATTCTGGCTATGTCAAGCTCTTCAATTTCCCATGCCCTGAAAAAGATGTAAGTAACAAATGCCTTTCTGTTAACCAAGATATTTTTTTAAAGTTATCTCATTGAGAATATGCATGTCATTTTGGCTTGTTGTGTTCAAATAGCACATTTCACAATGTATGTGGAAAAAACCCCAAGAAGTTGTGGGTTTTGGTGGGGTTTTTTTTAGCATGTAATAATTTACTGTTCAGTCTGAACAAGAAACTAAAAACACTCATTTCATTCATCCAATCTTTGTCTTTTTATGTATTTTATATGACAGAGTTAATTCTGTTCCTTGTAAAACGAGGTTTTTTTATGGTCAAAACAACTAATATAGGATACAGCTGGAAGTAAAAGCATGATTCTACTAAATTTTACGTTATTTCTTAAGTAGTTAAATACACTATTACTTATGGCAAAGGGAGAAAGTAAATATCTGTTCTTTGTTTTCTGTAGATTCAGGTGAGTAGTTCTCTGACATGGTTTGTATGTCTTCATAACTGTCAAACTTTACTATGCCATTTTAAATTATCTTAGCAACAATAGACTGCTTTTAGCAAAACATTTATAATATTAAATCATTGTTCTTGGTTCTGATTTATAGAATACATATGAATTATTTTTTTTTATTAAACATCTACTATGTTCTCATATGGTCATTTGAATCAGTGTAGAGGTTTCAGTAACTTTTGTAAATATTATTTGGCATACCTTCACAAAAAAACCTAAAGTCTAGTACATTTTGTATTCACTGCATCAGACTTCTGTTTGTTTACATTGTTGTAATCCACTGCAGTTCTTTTTCATATTGTCGTGCACTGCAGTTCTTTTTTAAACATCACTACATCTGCTTTGATCACAACATTTATATCACAGTAAACAAATGGCATATAATTAAACGGCAAAATTGTCATATAAAGATGAAGTTAGTTTTATTCTGCTGCATCTGTTTTGAATATACCATTTTTGGTTTCTCACATAAGGGGAATACCTGTATAATACGTTTACTGAGAGAGTATTTTATTAATTAAATTTTTATCTATACGCATTAATATTATTATAAAGTAATAAGACGTTTTATGTTCCACTATACCTTTTCATGATGTTACAAACTTGACATCAGATTTAAGGATTATTGGGTAATAAATAGTTAATAAAACTGACTACCATTCTGAATTGTTTAAGCGCCCGACGCCATATAACCATAAATAAAATGTGTTGAGTGCATAGTTAAATAAAACATTTCCTTCCTTCCTTGTTTAAGCGCCTCGTGAAATGTATTTGTAACTCATTATAGCTGATAACTATCAAAATTATTTAATTTGTCACATAAACTTGATATGAAATGGAAGCTTGCTTTATTTCCTGAAAAAAAAATTCTATTAAAAACATTACTGGTCGAAAACATAATAAAATAATGTGAATAAAAGACATGTAAGTTTTCATAAATTTGAAATTTGTATTCATAATGTTTGTACCAATAAAGTATGAAACATTTCATATATTCTTTAAAAATATGTTTCCTGTAAAGTACATGTTTACAGTATGTATGTTTTGGTTTAAACATTTAAAAAAAAGTAATAATAAAACCCATATTAAGCTTTGAAGGGGTGAAGTGCAATGTGACTTTTGTGGTTACTAATCAACATTGACAATAACTGAAATTAGAGAAAACGATCCTTTTTTATTGTATGCTTTAAACAATATATATTTAAGTCGAATAATTGTACTTAAAAATAAAGAAACATTCTTTGGAGTTATTGTAATGTGAAACTATTTATTGAAGTACAGGTAAATAAAGTGTTGTCTTGTTTTATTTTAGGCACCGCACAAGAAGTTTGTTGGACACTCGGCCCATGTGACAAATGTTCGCTTTACCTGTGATGACAAACACCTGATCAGCATAGGGGGAGATGACTGCTGGTAGGTTTTCTAAATTGTACAAACTGTTTGTATTACATTTTACTGCTTAAACTTTGCACTCGTTACATTAACAAGTTGTGTTCTTTAACCACTTTTATTATCTATGATAAAAGTAATGGTTAATGAGATAAGCTTTTTTTCTTCTCTCAATCTCTCTCTCTCTTTCTCTCTCTCTTTTTTCTTTTTTGTGTCGCCTTTCTAAAGTTAAAAAGTAAGATATATATAGATATTACTTTTCTGATGGCAGCGAACCTTTTAGCAGTATATTCTGAAACAGCTACTGTTCTAAGATGAATCTGCTGTAACATTTTTTTTTTATTAGAATCGAAGATAGCATGTTATGTACATGTGTACATCATCATCCTAATTCCTTTGGTTTATTCCAGATGGTTTCATACCATCTTACGAAGACCATGAAAATAATTCTCGTTTTCTTTTTTCATTTCAGTGTCTTTTTATGGAAGTGTTTCTAAGAGAGCTGTATCTCATTTGACTATAGACACTGCCGATTTCACATGGTGACTTCAAGCTGTTTACATTACGCAGTCAGTGATTTTTGAGACTGAACCAAGGACTGTATTGTTTTGTATTATTTCATAGGCGGTGTTTAGAATTAGGTCAGTTTACTTATTATTAATTATTGTAATAATCTAGTATATTAAGTAACTTTCTTGTTGGTTATGTATGCTTTCATATTATTATTCCAAAAATAAAGGCAGCAAAAATATATACAATTATTGAAGTTGATATCATTTTCAATTTGAATCATTTAAAACATTTGGATTTTATTTAATTTATTTTCCTTAAAAACAATGATGCATCACATCCACATACAAAATGTTTTGAGTATTGAAAATAGCATGGACCAATTTTTACACTTTTTAGAGTCTAGTTTTGCCTGTTTGTAACCATACAATGTAATAAAAGTTGTGAATTAAAATAAGTTGATATAATATTTTCAATTTGATTTTGAAACCTGTGCAAAACCATTGTATTTTAGTATCATGGTATCGTGTACAATTCTTCAGCACCAACTTTACAGATTTACACATGATATGTATTTGGATCAATTTCTGAAAAACTAAAATTATTGTGAGATGAAGGACAATAACCTTTATATTTTGCTTATTATTAAAAAATATTAAGTGTAAATTTGGAAATTTATTCCGTATTCTGTAGAAATTGTGTAGGCATTTAGAACAAAACCTTACATTTAATAAAAGGAGTACAAATATCTACCCTTTACTTCAGTTTTTAGATACTTGAAAGGTTGTGATATGTAATTAAGAATCCGATTAATTCTCAAGTATTATAGAAAAAAAGGACATGTATATCTTTATCTTTAAAGGTGGTTTTGCAGAAACTAGCATATGTCTGAGCCAAATTAATTTGGATCACAAAATCATAATACTGATTAATTTAGTTTTTATGTTTAGTACCATGGTGTTGCCAATAATGAAAATTAATGTTTTAAAGTTATAATTATATTGCTGGACTGAAATGTACTGAGGTTGTTATTCCTATATTTTATTCAAACTCATTCCTTGCATCTGTTTTTGATCACATGAGTAAAATATACTGTCAATTACAGGAAAAAATGTGCTATAAATATATGAAAACTATTGTAATCACTTGGAAGCCGTCCATTTTTAGTCAAGTGTTTAATATTTTCATATTTTTTTAACTGCTCAACTTGGATGAAAGTGAATATTTCCTACATGCATATTAATTTTGTGTACACATATAATATTTTATTAATTACTCTGTATAGTTATTATTCAAATAGATTGCAGGGCTAGCTCTGGGTGAGCAGAAAAGTTTGCCAAATTATCTATTAAACTTAATAAATTGCAGAAATCCAGTTATTTTCTAACAAAATATCAATTATTACATAAAATTGTTTTGCCAAAACAAAATAAAATGTTTTCAAAATTTGCAATTGGCAAATTTGGCAAGTGCCAGAGCTAGCTCTTGATTGATTATTCTGCATTGCTTGGTGTAAAACAATTTTTATTGAAATTACCAGTATTTAAATTTAGTAAATTGATATGTATTTATATGTAATCGGTATGAATCTTAATTTATTTTACCCACGAATTGTTGCTTCGGTCGTCTTCAGATGACAATTTTTTCACTCAATCTGATCTCACCTGTGGACATTTCACTGCAGTCTGCCTATCTAACTACCATTGAACATTACGAACCACATCACGTTTGTCTCATTATTCAGCAAATTATAGACCGCCATTCTTTTGCTGAGGATTGGGGTTTTGTGAGCAGTGTATTAAAAAAAATTGGTTATAGCTGGAGTTATTTATCCAGTTTTTAAAAAACAAAATATGACATTTATATCGAATTCCAAATCTTTGACTGTGATAGAATTTTTTCTTCTTCTCTTTTTGCCTTGTATTCCTGTTAATTTTTTTTTACATTTTATTAATGTTTATATATTGTCAAGTTATTTTCTGTTTGTGTAATTGAAACCAGGAGATCTTGGTGATGGCAGCATCACCATAAATATACACCTTGAAATTAATTAAGCACCAACAAGTTTTGACCATGTGACATATTTCGCAAGTAATTCTGACTATTTTATGTCCACACTAAAAATAATGTTCTTTGTATACTGACATTAAAAAAGATTGACAGCAAGTAAGAATGTTATTACATCAATATTAAATGTATTCTAGAGGAAAAAAGAAAGGCACTGCATATATGAGGAGCTCGTAGGAGCTGTAAATATGCATGGAAATGTATGGTAATTAACTTTGGAGTTGGAATCACATTGATGTGGTAAAAACTCTCAATATCTATCTGCCTTTTTGACTAAAAAACAGTTCAAATGGTGCTTGAATAATTTCAAGGTGTTTATTATGTTGTGTTTAAGGCAGTTATAGATTTGATAGTCATTTCATATATTCAGTTTTATTTAATGTTACATATATTCTCATTCATTTAGGGTATAAATTCTTGTTTGTAACAGTTTTAGACATCAACTATTTTTTTCCCCAGAATTTGTAACCAATTGCTTTATTAAAGTAATCCTAATGTAGAATCTAAATATCAAATAATCATAAACATTTAATAGACTTGTGCCTTGAATATAACCTGTTGTAGAAAGTTCATAAGAATATTGTAATTATATATTCTAGCAGGATTTTAATTGTTTTATTATATAAAAAGTATCTATAGTGATGGCTTGTTTGTTTTATTTTTGCTGGGGAATCTCTTCTGTATGGCAGTTGTATTTCATATGGTGGGAAGATAGTTTTGACACTTAGATGAAGTGGCTGGATGAGTCTCAGTAGTAGAACACTCATCCATGGTGCAGTTGGTCACAGACATCATCCTTGGTGGTTTGGGGAAGGGATTGGTTCTTGTCACAACCGATATATCAACAGTTGTAGTTTGTACTAATCCATCGGTGGGAAGATGCATATAAAAAGATCCTTTCCTGCTGAATTTCGCTTGGAATAACCTGTGTGGTGGAAGATTATTTATGGGGATGGTAGGGTGGGGTAAGAATAATCCCAGTGCTCCCTTTTCTATCTTATTTTTGAGTTCAGTCTTTCTTCATACTTTGGTAGCTTCCTTTGTCATGTCCACAACCTAATCATTGTCTTTGAAGTTTAATGTGAGATATATCACTTTCCTAACGACCACAGCATCAACATTTGAATAAAAGTTTCATGTTTAGATCAGTTTCTCACAAATGGTAAGTGATGGGTCAATAAAACATGATTTATTGCTGCACTTAAGGATGGTCGTTAGTTAACAAAAACAAAAAAGTTTATGATAGACAAGATGTTTAATTCTGCAGAATTCTTGTGGTTGCTTCAAGTATTGCTCACTGGTATTGTAGAACAGATAAATTTAGGTTGAGGTCCTGTGGACATTTGCTAGACCGGGTTTTTTTGGTACCCAAAGCTAAATTGATGATAGGAAGGAAATGTTTTAATGATGCACTCGAGACATTTTATTTATGGTTATATCGTTAAGGACCACACAGATATTGAGGGGAAAACCCCGCTGTCACCACTTCATGGGCTGCTCTTCAGTTAGCTGCAAGGGATTCCATAGTCAGGATAGCACATACCATGGCCTTTGATGTACCAGTCGTGGTGCACTGGCTGGAGCGAGAAAAAGCCCAATGGGCCCACCGATGGGGATCAATCCCAAACCAGGTTACCACTGGGCTACGCCCCCCCCCCCCCCCCCCGATAGAAAACCAGTAAGATTAACAAATGCTATCCCTCCAGAATATGCAACAGCTTTATCAGATGCAGATGATGATGAAGTTGTTTGGTAATGTGTAGTAACATTACAAATGCATGTACGCCAGAAGGGCTGCTGTAAATGAAGGGCTTTTCCCCAGAATTTTATGCACATTTGAAACTTCCATGTTACTGCTCACCTAGCACCATTTCAAGACTGTTGGTGTTGTCCATGGCAGACTGCAACAAATGTTTCAAACTGGTATAGCAAATACTGGAATGTACTGTCCCATTTTTTAGAAAGTGCATGTAAAAGATCTACAGGCCACATGGGGGGGGGGGGGGGGGGTTTGGGAGTCTAAACCCCTTCCTGTTAAATCGATTCCTACATATTGAGATTTCAAAAGCTGTAAAAGCATTGAAGTTGAAATTTTATTTAATGACATTCTTAAGGGTTTGTACAAACCATCATAATGCTGTAAACAAACAATATTTTTAACCTTGTTTATTTTCATAAAGAATACATAAGAATTAAATAAAATATTAACAAACAAAACCAGTCAACAATTTAACACAAAAACAGCATAAAATTCACACTTAAAACTTATCACAGACATTCTCAAGTTTTTTGTCACTGCTATAACTTAATCACCATGTACAGTTTTGCCATATTATTCACAGGGACTTCTAGTTTACCACTCTTCCCCCCCCCCCCCCTTCCCCCTTTCCATCATCAGACAAGTTTTATATAGATATAGATATAGACATAAATTCAATAAAATATTTATGTATGTTATAGTGTCAATGACTGACGATGAAAAGGGGTGGAGGAGGTATCAGGAACTTGCAATTTACCCCCCCCCCCCCACCCAAACACTCTATCATCAGTCATAGTCCACGCATACATATACAGGCCTCTAAGAATTGAAAATTGGTGTAACCAGATACATGTGCACTCACCCCTCTACACACCACTCACCCCTCTACACAGACGCCTGGCAACCCAGTTATAAGTTTAATCGATTTATTTTGTATTTGCGTAACCTGTCAATACTATGTCCTACATTTAATGTGCTAATGAAAAATGGCTTACACAATACTAGGTTTACGTGAGCAACCCACAAAATGAAACTATCATTCTCTCAATTTTCAGAGGCCTGCATGCAAATATATAAATGATTTCATCTAATGTGATTCATATAATATGTAATGTTTAGTCAGTGACTAATACTTAAATAGTGGACACAGGGTAGAGGTTGTGTGAAATATTTGTTACCTTTTATTTAGTATATTGGAGTCATCCACAACACTATCCAGGGAAACAATGTCACAGCACACTGGTTGCAATAACTTAAATAAGTAATACTGAGGAGTTACAATTGAAGACCAAATTGGGAGGTATTAGGCAAAATATGGAGGTTAGGTTTTCACAGCCTAAGCATTTAAAACTGTTGTGTCTCTGGCTGAATTGTTCAACTCTGTAGACTTGTTTATCAAACATCTTCTGACATTTGTTGTGGTACAACTTGTGCATTTTCTTCTGTTTCGTTCGGGTCCCTATTCCTTTTAATTTCTTCAATTTCTGCAATCATGTAGTCAATTGGATCTGGTGGTCTGTTATATACTATATCTGCAGTCAATTGCTGCAAGTTAAATGGCATACAAATGTATTAGTAAACAGCATTACATTTGATTTTGAAACAAATTGATTTAGCATTAAGATAATTCAACAAATCTTACCTCAACATATTAAAGGAATGTAATTAAGTTTACAGCTGATTTTATTATAATAAATCTGTAAACAGTTTTAAAATATCACCATTTCATTTATTGAAAGAATGCAAGGTAATAAATTTATCATTGCAGTAAATCATGAAAATAGCAAACTTGAAAAAACTAAATTGAGATTTAGAAATGTGGTTAAAGGTTTGTTCAAAGAGGATTTGACAGTGTTCACCCTACCCATAGTGTAGTGCTAATTTTTACACAAAGTGTATACATTTAGTATTTGACCAATATATTTTTCTATAAATTTGTCACTTTTTACTAATCAGGGCTTCTAAAATATTTTTAAAATCCACTAGCCATGGGTTCAGCGATTTAAAAAATTTACTAGCCATGATTAAAAATTCACTAGACCTACTGTACTTAATAAAAGGTTACTAATAGCAACAATCAGATATGTTACCTAAAATGGGAGATAGAGATTAAAAACACTAAGATTGGGGGTGGGGTGGGGATGGGTTCAGGATACTCATATTTACTTAAATGTAGCATTTGAAAAAAAATCACTAGTCGTCGGGCATGGCAATAGTAGTTATTTACTACCCAACATTGAATATCACTAGCCATGGGAGTGGGGCTACCATAATTTAGAAGCCCTGACTAATTTTTATTAAAGTACCGTACTCTTCATATGTGAAAGTTGACTAAAACTAATGTCTTCCTTGGTATGCAGTGCCACCCACATACACACACGGGGGAGGGGGTGGGGGGGTCAGAGAGAGACATGTTTTTAAAATGTAAATTGTAGAATTTATATATGTATATACACCAGACCTCTCAAGACGACTCAAGTCTCGATCACGGTTTTCCGCAAAATCTCACCATCTTATGGTAAGCATGAAATATCTCACTGGTTTTTCTCCGAAAATCTCACGGTTTTTCTCTTCTGATAAAAATCCACTGTAGTTAAAACAATTTCATATATATATATATATATATATATATATACAGTAAAGTACGCTTATAACGAACTGCAAGGGACCACTTCATTGGTTCGTTATAACAGTAGTTCGTTGTACACATTTGCAGAAGTTGGTAATTTTTATTCCGAAAGTCGGCCATTTTGAATTTTGAACTCAATATAATAGTAAAAAAAATAAAAAATGCCTTGGTGATTATAAGACATTTATAAAAAATATATCATTTATTACAATCAATAAATACAACAAAACATTACTGAAAGATCACATCAAAAGAGTTTAGTGAATTACATGTACCTAATCACGTTTCGTCACGTAATCACTAATCGTGGTTTGTTTACTTAGCGTTGGACGCATAACTTCTAATGCCGAGTCAATGTCCGCAATGCTGTCAAATACTGGCAATCGAATATCCTTTGCTCTGAAAAAACAGTCTGACTGTCTCGAGTGCCTTGTGCGTTTCAACTGCTGTGGGCGTTGGCTGTTCGGGTGGCTCCTGTGTATCGTCCTCTGGTTCAGAATCACTGTGGCCGTCTCGTTTTCCGATAATCTCTGAAACGATGTCGTCATCTGTCAGCTGTTCGGTGATTACAACTTGCTCGTCTGCAGTGAGATAATCTTCCAGCTCAGCTGTCCGTTAATACTGATTGGTTTGATACGTAACGGTCAGGTATAATTAGTGACTTAATCCCTTAATTGATACCTGTTCCCAAGTCCAGACAAACAAAAGTTATTTAGGCTGTTGTTTTAGTGCGGTCGTGCGGTCGATCCCACGGCTTTGCAGCATTTTACACTGATTGGTTTGATACGTAATGCTTCCGGTATTCACGGTTCGTTATGTAAACACTTATTTACACTCGAATTAACTATTTGGGACCACAAAATTGGTTCGTTTTAACAGTTAATTCGCTATACATAGTTCGTTCTATACATTAAAATGTATTACTAATATATAGGGGAGAAAATCGGGACTTTACAATCAGTTCGTTCTAACCGGTAGTTTGTTATAAGCGTGTTCGTTCTAAACGTACTTTACTGTATATATATATATATATATATATATATATATAAAATTGGCTTTCAAAAGCAGGGGGAGTCATGCCCCCCCCCCCCCCTTACACACACATGTGCTTGAAGACAAACAGGAATGAACGAGACAGTCAGAGGGAGAGAAAGGAGGGGGGTAAACAATAAATTGTAGAAAGTATCGACACACCTGGAATAACTGCAGAATACTATGCTGTTCTAAATACTTTATGGCTTTGTTGTAAGGGTCGGGCACTGGTTCAATATATTCAAACTGGTCTAAGCTTTCGACTTTGTCCAAACCCGACTCGGCAGTTTGTAATAAATCCTGACCACTTTGAATTTGACCGGTACCACTGACGTCTGCATTACTGTCATTTGTCTTCACAGTCTGATCGTCGTCTTGGTTGATCGCTCCGCCCGAATCACTTTGGTTCACGCTCTGAGTGCTGATGCCAGTGTTATTTCTTTCGATCTCTGTCAGAAGCACTTGCTCGTCTTGCTCAGCCATATTTTCAATTTTGTTGTTTACGTTGGTGTCAAGCAGTTGCAGATTTTTAACCGCATTTTAGTAAACGATTGAACAGAACATAACATTGATAAAATTATTAAGTAAATGAAATTAACATATTGTTAACCAATGGTACGAAAGTTCTAAGACAATTTTGCTTTTAAATTTAATATTACGGTACATCATATAATATTTTCGTATAAAAAGATTTTTGCAATTTATTCGGTAATTTTCGGGAAACATCGGCTGATTACGGATTCTCACTCGGGACCTCTCGTTCGACATTACGAATGTTGAAGAAAATCATTTTTAAAATGCGAAAAATATTTTTACTTTACAAGTGTCCCTTTTTACTAGCTAGAGAAGACCCTATATTTTTAACCTAATTTCTTTAAAACTCCCCCACCTTCTCGATACAGAAGTACGCACGAATGCTGCTGGGGTGCGCACCCACCCCGCCCACATATATAGGCCTTATTAATTTTATTTATTAGAGAGAATAATACATGAGCGGCCGTTATATACCATTTATTTCATGAGTTGTTTTAAAATGTATCTAACGAGCGAAAGCAAGTTTGATACGTTTTTAAACGAGTTGTGAGATAAATGGTATCTAACGGACACGAATGTAGCTATTTCTTACATATCCTCAAAAACCAGGTTTTAAGCAAATTTTAACACCTTTTTCGACTAAAGGTTATTTACAGCCGTTGCACTTGTAGCTAACTTACACGTCACAGACCACGATTGTCAGGATACTATACGTCACAGTGTAATCTATTTTCCAGTGTTGTTTTTCATTGGATGCATAGCACTGATGATTTGGTCATCAGCTGGGAGCAGCCAGTTGTGTCTTGAAATTGTAAACAACCCATGCGTTATTAAAAATAACGTATAATGTTCTAACCAACGAGTGTGTAACAAACACACATACCAATGAAATACCATCTAATGATTGGAAAAAAAAGCACGGTTGAATCGATCACTCTGACGTACAAGTTAACCTGAAATTCACTCGTCTGTGATGCACAAGTTAATTATAAGAGCTGGTTTTAGTTGGAAAAGGCATTTAAATTTATTTTAAAACTGTTTTCTGAAGATATGTAAGAAATAGAATACTACATTCGTGTCCATCAAATATACATGTAGTATTCTCTATTTATTATATAGCAAATATGTAATTTAACAAAAATATTTTATTAACTCACTGCATGTTGAGGTTGAGTGCTCACCCAAGCTGTGGTGGATGTAGAATCAACTGTCGACACCCACCCCATCCCATCTCAAGTGGAAACTGATTTTTTAAATTCTAATCAGTACTTAATGACAGTCGAATTTTGATATATGCAAGTAATGCCATTTTTAGTAAATCAAACTACTACACTCCTAGTTATATTTTGCGATAAATTTGTAAATTAAAATGGTATATAGCTAGGTTTTGCTCTCTCACCAAGACACCATTTGTTATGTATACATTCATCAAAATGATATTAAACCAAAATATTTCCATCATTCTCCATTTATTAGTGAAGTTCCATATATGAAGCTAGCAAGTAGGACTAATATGAATGATACATGAACAGGGTTTCTGCCAGAACGTACTGAGGGCAAAACTTTGTATTCTAAAATCTTCGAAATAGAGGATATATTTTTGTATAATTTAAACATATTTGATAATAAGAGAACTGCTGTTTAAATTATGTCAGAACACATGAAATGTAGTGTCCCATTTCAAAACATTTTAAACCCGTAACCACCTAGATGGGGCACTTATGGCACTTTATTACATACCCACAGGGATTCTAGATTATGGTAGCCCCACTCCCATGGCTAGTGATATTCAATGTTGGGCTAGTAAATAATTACTATTGCCATACCCAACGGCTAGTGAATTTTTTTTATCAAATGTTGTAGTTTTGTAAATATGAATATCCTGCCCCCACCCCCGTTAGTGTTTTCAAGCTATATCTCTCTTTAGGTGACATATCTGCTATTCTTACTATTATTTAGTAAAATTGTATTAACTTAAAGTAAAGTAGGGCTAGAGAATTTTTAATCGTGGCTAGTAAACTTTTAAAAACACTAAATTTTGCTTTTAAATTTAATATTACGGTACATCATGTAATATTTTCGTATAGATTTTTTTTTGCAATTTATTCGGTAATTTTCTGAAAACATCGGCTGATTACGGATTCTCACTCAGGACCTCTCGTTCGACATCATGAATGTTGAAAATTTTTTTTTTTTTAGAATGCGAAAAATATTTTTAGTTTACATGTGTCCCTTTTTACTAGCTAGAGAAGACCCTATATTTTTAAACTAATTTCTTTAAAACTCCCCCACCTTCTCGATACAGAAGTATGCACGAATGCTGCTGGGGTGCGCACCCACCCCGCCCATATAAAGGCCTTTATTAATTTTATTTATTAGAGATAATAATACATGAGCGGCCGTTAGATATCATTTATCTCACAAGTTGTTCTAAAATGTATCTAACGAGCGAAATCACTAATCCCGTGGCTAGTGGATTTCATAAAAATTCTAGAAACCCTGCATACTCTCAAATTATTTTCTGGCAAGAAGCCTGATGAATGCCAGTGTGTCTTCACTTCAGTATATAGTAAATTTCCAACAATCAAAACTATAACAATGTAAATAATATTACTTTAATGTACAACAAATGATACACAAGATGCAAATATCAGACAATGTTTGTATCTGGCTGAAGTCGTGTTTTCAATCGTTCATATTTTTCTTCATCCTAAAAAAATAAAAAATAAAAAATAAAATAAAATATTAACTACTAAAACTATTATTAATATAAAATTATATGTCTATGAAGGATATTCAATTACGACTACAGAAATGGATATAGTTCAGCATTTCATTTCATTTCATACATATTTCTGTGCTAGTATCCATTTACGGCAAGCATGCTGTTCTGGGAACACACCCTCAGCTAGATGAGCTGTCTGTCCTGGACAAGAGGGTTAGTATATGAGAAGTCGGTGTAGTGGCCTTACACCTACTCGATGAGTTGTTAAACTCACTCTAGGTACCAGGATGTGAACCCAGTACCCACCAGCCTTAAGTCTGATGGCTTAATCACTACATCACCAAGGCTGACATATTTTAATATGTATATGAGCACTCATCTTCATAAATCAAAGCTAATATTCGTTCCTTGTATTCAGCCTTGATACATGTAGTCAAGATTACTGATATCCACTACTAGCGCCCTCTACTGGAAGAAAATTTGTAACACCGATTATGTCCCTTACACGATGACATCGCTGACCAATCACAGCATCGGTAACATGTGACAATCTTGAAAGCAATATCAAAAATTAACCGCCGGATGCTAACGCTGCCATCTTTGTTTACAATAACAAGGGAATCTATAAGGAGAGCTGCGATTCGTTGCAATCAGATCTCATTGCATCCAATGAAATTTAAGCATTTTGTGGCACGATTTCTTGACGACATGTATCAAGGCTGAATACGAGGAACGAATATTAGCCTTGATTTATGAAGATGATGAGCACTTAAATAGATCAGACATGAGGTCTTGTTTGTCTGGAGTTGCCTTCTCTTGAAAGTGCAGTTATTGAGGACCAGAGAAAGGTTATTGAGAAATACTAGATTACCCAGGGAAATGAAACTGGACTTTTGACTTTAAATGACTTAATATGAGAGGATTAGGCAACGAAGCAACACAGAGATGGGAGGGGAGGGGGGCAGAACATAAAAGCTTGTGACTGCTCTAAAAAATAGAGAAATTGGTTGCCTGTATGTAAAGGTATTTACTTACAAACTAGTTTTAATGTATAATATATATAGTTATACAATAAACATGCAGTCCTATCCTAACTGTGAAACCAACTTTTTTACTACTTTAACCGGTACTATCTAAATTATTGTTCCTTATATCGACTATTAATAGTATAAATACTCACCTTTTTACTACTTTAACCGGTACTATCTAAATTATTGTTCCTTATATAGACTATTAATAGTATTAATACTCACCTTTTTTACTACTTTAACCGGTACTATCTAAATTATTGTTCCTTATATCGACTATTAATAGTATTAATACTCACCTTTTTAGACACCGATGGCCTGACCTTTTGAAATGCAGCTTCAAAGTGAACCTTTGCTACTGATATGTGAACCTGGACTCTGTCTGGCTGGGATATGATGTCCTTCAGTGCTGTCACTGACGCTTCACGTACCAAGGCAGCCAGATCGGCACCTCTGAAACGTTTAATATAATTGTGTATATAACTTATACATTTATATATAACTTATATATACAACATTTTAGATGTGTTTAAGTCTTAAACGCATACAATATATGACATTTTCAAGTATGCCTGCATTTATCATTTTTTATTAAACAGGAAAGTGTAATTAGGCTCAAAACACACACTGGAACTGGAACTGGAACTGGAGCTGGAGCTGGGTCTGGGTCTCGTGAGTATGGTACCAGTTGAAAAGAAACGCACTGAATCAAATGTGTCAAAATATCCTGCATATGTGTTAGTGTGAACTACAGATCTGGCAGCAGGTGTCATAGAACATGTGCTATTTTGACAGCAAGATACGGTCCGGACAAGAAAAAGTTAACAGACGGACGTATGGATGGGCATATGGATGACGCCATACCATAATACGACGCATCATAGATGGGCATATAAAAATCAACGTAAAAAGTACATACGTTAATCTGTCACATCGGGAATCTTTGGATATTTCTTCCAGATTCACATCAGCAGAGAGGCTTGGCTTTGTGCCATTCTGAAGGAAAATGAGAAAATAACAACATACAAACTGTCCACAATATCGTTGTTATTATTGAGACATAAATGTCAGATGAAAAATTAACGGGATCTGAAAAAAATAGGGAACTAAATATCATGTTATCTATGTTTTTGTCCATCCATCATCTGTCTAATAGATAGAGGCTATTACCAGAGTGTTTTTCGGTATCGTCAATATCATATATTAGGAAAACAAATTGTATTATGCAAGCCTCTGGTGAGCATAATACATTATTTTTATTCCTAATATATGATATTGATGATACCAAAACACACAAGGGTAATAATCTCTTTATCATATAATCTCAAGCTTAATACAACATGTTTTTGTAAACAGTATACGGAACTTTAATTCCAGTCAGCCATTACCCCATATT
Organism: Gigantopelta aegis; assembly: GCF_016097555.1. Classification (NCBI taxonomy): domain Eukaryota; kingdom Metazoa; phylum Mollusca; class Gastropoda; order Neomphalida; family Peltospiridae; genus Gigantopelta; species Gigantopelta aegis. Next base: position 63,382,881 of record NC_054702.1, read on the forward strand.
CAAATGATGTAAGAATATGTGACGCGTTATCTTTTTGAATGGAAATAACATCAAAACTTGAATGACGTCAGTTTGTACATCGTTACATAAAAATAAGTTAGTGCTTAACATTTTTTGTTTTCTGAACACTGGACAGCTTTCAGTGTAAAGTTGCTATTGAAATATTTTTGTTTGATGACTATGAAAGAAAGAAAGAAATGTTTTATTTAACGACGCACTCAACACATTGTATTTACGGTTATATGGCGTCAGACATATGGTTAAGGACCACACAGATTTTGAGAGGAAACCCGCTGTCGCCACTACATGGGCTACTCTTTCAGATTAGCAGCAAGGGATCTTTTATTTGCGCTTCCCACAGGCAGGATAGCACAAACCATGGCCTTTGTTGAACCAGTTATGGATCACTGGTTGGTGCAAGTGTTTTACACCTACCCATTGAGCCTTGCGGAGCACTCACTCAGGGTTTGGAGTCGGTATCTGGATTAAAAATCCCAGGCCTCGACTGAGATCCGAACCCAGTACCTACCAGCCTGTAGACCGATGGCCTAACCACGACGCCACCGAGGCCGGTTTTGATGACTATGAATGCATACGTCAGTTATGTAGTGTCACCATAGTATGTTTGTTTAAATGTCAATAAATGTAGTGCTGTGACTTCAATTAATTTTACATCTAATTTGTAAAGTTATAAAATTTTGAAAGTATGTGATCTGAAAAACATCACATACTTTGATTACACTGATATGCTAGCTAATATATGATAAAAAGTGATATTAATGTCCGACTGGTGATTGTCACCTTGGTTACTGTCTGTCTGTCAGTGTGTCTGTGTGTTTCAGTATGTTGCTCTGTTGTGTCTGTCCTCTCTGAAAGAAGTATGCTCAGATTCTCACCTGGTAATTATTATCTTGGTGACTGTGTATATAATATTGTCTGTCTGTCTGTCACTCTAAGTGTCCGTCTAAGTCTGAACGGGCTGTGCTCATATTCCGAGTTAGATAAATGTGCATAGAATTTTGTGTCTGAGAGGGGGACATGCTCATCTTGTGAATCTTACCTTGGTGATTGTGACTAGAATATCGTGTCTGTTTGTCATGTCTGTCTGTCTGTCTGTCTGTCACTCTAAGTGTCCATTTAAGTCTGAATGGGCTGTGCTCATATTCAGAGTTAGATGAACGTGCAAATAATGTTGTGTCTGAGAGGGGGACACATTCATCTTGTGAATCTTACCTTGGTGATTGTGACTAGAATATTGTGTCTGTCTGTCTGTCTGTCATGTCTGTCTGTCTGTCTGTCACTCTAAGTGTGTATTTAAGTCTGAACAGTCCATGCTCAATTCCGAGTTAGATGGACATGCATATAATGTTGTGTCTGGTGAATCTTACCTTGGTGATTGTGACTAGAATATCGTGTCTGTCTGTCTGGGATGGAAGACCAACATACAACATCTTATCAAGTCGGCCAGGACGCAGAATGGCTGGATCAATGATGTCTGGAAAAACAAAATCAAATATTTGTATTTCGTAAAACACTATAATGTAAGCTAGGATCTGTTGTGGACTAGTTGGATTAGTTTGCAAACTGTACCGTACATCAGCAAAGATACTACTGTCGACCATTTATGGAACGCTGACCTATGACAATCTACAACAGTAAAAGTTTGTTTTGTTTAACGACACCACTAGAGCACACTGATTTATTAATCCTTGGCTATTGGATGTCAAACATTTGGTAATTTTTCTACAACAGTAAGTTTACCCTTTCAATTTAGGATTGATAATGTAAATAATGTGCACATATTTAAATTATGTATTATATGTTGTGGAATACATTTCCTGTACTGGATTGCTAACACATTTTTAGGCTTTTTATGTTTATGTTACTTCAGGTCAAATGTAAATTACAAGTTTCAATGTTTTATGTAATATAAACCTTGAATTCCATACCAACCTGGTCTGTTTGTTGCTGCCATGATAAAGACCTGTTTCCGAGACTCCAAGCCATCCATTTCAGTTAACATCTGGTTAACAACCCGAACGCTGGATCCTCCCTAAATAAATAAAATAGGATTCCAATGACAAAATAATTTTCAACAATTCCCAGTTAATTATTTAATAACTGGTTACAAGATCTATCTAAATACCTATCCAAGTATTAAAACTAATCTTGACACAGACTAATGCTTTGAAATATTCTCCAACAGAAAGAAAAAAGAAAGAAGTGTCTTATTTAACAACGCACTCAACACATTTATTCTCAGACAGAGTTTAAAAAAAAACATAAGCCTTTTACCACTTCATTAATATTTTAACCATTTTAATTTATTTCAATACTTATTTCCAAGGTTATATCCTATTAAGATTCAAGCATGCTCTTTTGGGCACACACCTCCACTATCTGGGCTGTCTGTCCTGGTCAGTGGGTTAATAATTAGTGAGAGAAGTCAGTGTAGTGGTCTCACACCTACCCATCATGTCATTAAAGCTTGCTCTGGATGGTAGCCGGTAACAAAGTGCAAACCGGCCTCGGTGGCGCAGTGGTTAAGCCATCGGACTACAGGCTGGTAGGTACAGGGTTCGCAGCCCGGTACCGGCTCCCACCCAGAGCGAGTTCTTAAGGGCTGATTGGGTAGGTGTAAGGCCACTACACCCTCTTCTCTCTCACTAACAACTAACAAACTAACCACTAACCCACTGTCCTGGACAAATAGCTGAGGTGTGTGCCCAGGACAGCGTGCTTGAACCTTAGTTGGATGTAAGCACGACAATAAGTTGAAATGAAATGAAATGAAACGAAGTGCAACCCAATACCTATGAGCTTTAAGTCTGAAGGCTTAAACACAACATCACCAAGGCTAGTAGCTGTTTACCAGTTTCTGTTTTCCATGTTTACTAGTAGGTTGGTAGGACTTTTTGGGGGTGAGGAGGGATTTATAGATAATGAGTATTTAAAATTGTAATGAAATTACTGAAATTAATGAAGACATTCAAAACTGCATACACATTATACAGATCATTTATATTCATTTTATTCTAATACCAAAACTAAAATAAAAATAGATATACATTCAATTCTAATGCAAGCTTTATATATAAAGTACGAAATCAATAAGACAAATGGGAAACAACCTATTTTACAATACAGTAACAAAACCACTTAACCTGAGCATGCTCTGACATACCTCTCCTGAACCAGAACGTTTGGGGCAAAGTGCATCCAACTCATCAAAGAAGATGACACATGGTGAAGAGTTACGTGCCCTTTGAAACACTTGTCTCACAGCCCTTTCACTTTCTCCAACATACTACAAAGAAGGAACAATACTCTGCCATTCAAATAATGAATAATACTCTGTCATTCAAATCATGCATAACAATGTACAAAGGGACTTCATTTTGTCATTATTAGAAAAGTAAGTAATCGAAATGGGTTTGATAAGCTATATGCTTAAAAAAATTAAGTTCTCATTACATCACAGCCCCTTTTTCTATCCTCAACACTCCCTCTCAGAATTTCATGCCACCAAATGGTCACTTTCACTGGGCTTGCTATACTATAACAGAAAACCGAGGGACCCATTTAATGAAGCAATCTTAGCACTAAAATCACTAACTACTTTATCTAGTTAAGCTAAGATCACTTCAAAAAACAGGGCCCTGGTACCCAAGATATCTACCCGGTACATTGTGCCTGAAGCATAAAATGGCTATGAGTATTGAACTAAATTAGAACAAATTAATAAAACATTATATGATAGGAATCTCACCATGTTAAGTAGTTCTGGACCTTTGACAGATATGAAGTTAATTCCAGACTCGTTAGCAACAGCCTGAAAAAATACAATAATATATGAATAGTTGATAATTGATAATCAAACGTCAAAAATAAATTTTAGTAATAGGAGATAGTTACTTTGATTTAGTTGGGGAAAAAAAAAAAAAAAAACAATAAAACCTCATCAATCAAACATATTTTTGAAATAATACCATATTGTTAATTTCAACTGAATGCCAACATGACATTATACGGTTTGTAAGTGTTAAGACACATCAGAATGAATGAATGAATGAATAAAGAAATGAATAAATAAACAAATGAACAAACAAATGAAAAACACACCCAGCACAAAAACAAATGTTGACTACTCAGAATTTTCCATTCCTTTGTACATTAGTCTTTTAAAATTCAGTTTATACACAAAGACAATAAATGCCACCAAAAGTCAATTTCTTGCTGCCCACAAAAGCAGTGCTATGAGGAGAAACAAACCACTTGTCTGTGTAATAAAACATTCTGTACGAATCAAAGAAACATTCTATGTACAAATCAAAGAAACATTCTCTGTACGAATCAAAGAAACATTCTCTGTACGAATCAAAGTAACATTCTCTGTACAAATCAAAGAAACATTCTCTGTACGAATCAAAGTAACATTCTCTGTACTGGATTTCTGATCTAACATGACTATCATTTGTCTCACACACACCAACTGAAAACACAAATTTACCTTGGCTAGTAACGTCTTGCCACAACCCGGTGGACCAGCCAGCAGTATTCCTGGTGGACTGGTCAGACCCAGAGCCTTGAATTCAGCTGGATGCTGCACTGGTGCCTGTTAAAGAAAGACTTTCTTTAACTCTCTGCATACTGTCAGCAGGAAATGCTTCCCAATCAAAACCCTTTACTTTGATCCAAATTTAAATTAATGTCTCCCCACTATTATACTAGACTAATAATTAAAATCATTAAAACCTACCTAAAAGCATTAAATTAATACTGCCATTGACAAGTCTAGGGAAGGTCTCTCTCTGTACAGCACAAATTGAAGAGTTAATCATTGACTATTAGGCATCTATAATATGTAACTGTCAAATAAGGCTAATTATTATATACATGTATATATATCTTCCCATAGATATGTGGGCAGTTTGACATACCAGTTATGAAATTGGATGAAACAAGCAAAACCCCAATGGGTTTATCAACTGAGAGGAACCAACCCCACAACATCTCAGGTGAACCCTTTTGTCACCAAGTTACATCCTGTATATCTAGATCTTTTATATCTATTTATTTTTGTTTTAAAGCATCTCTTTAAAAATTCTGTCAATCCAATAGTCAAATTTCATTACCTTGATGTTGAAGTGCAAGATACTGGTGGTTAAATATGAACATAATAACTGATTGAAAAATCTGTGCCACAGAAGAATTTCTCACTCTCAAAATACTCTCAAGATTACAGAAGTTGAGATAATAAAGTTTGACTGTACTTGTAATAGCTGCAATGATAACAAAAAAAAAGAGAGCAAAATCCAGAGCAAATATATTGTTTTTTAATTTGCTTATTTTACAGTTGAATAATTCAAATGACTCACAAGAATTGCCAGCTGAAGTTCTTCCCTCACAGACTTGAGAGCTCCAACATCTTTCCAGGTGACATCAGGAATGGTGGCAAAACCCTCTCTCTTAGCTGATGGCTGCACATAGCTTATCGCTTGCTATAAAGTAAAACATACTTTTAAAAGTTCCATGAGACATAAATCACAGGTCTATTCATGTAATATTAATATCAGATCTTTCATTTCACTAAGTTTTAATTCAAGTTTACTGAAAATTAATGTGTGCTTTAACTAATTTTTTTATTACATCTTCTTACAACCCACCTGAAAATCTTCTCCAGTAATGTACAAGTCTTCTAGCTGTTTGTCTGTCAGTGGGGGCTGCTCCTTCAACCAGTCCAAGACTGACGAATACAAAATCACACAATACTAAACAGTTTTTAGACAGTGATGTGAAAAATACAGAACATTAAAATGTTACAGGTTTGTGATTTCAATCTAAAAAGACATTTAAAGGAAGAGTTTCCATTTTAATTAATAATTATATATAATAATTTACACTTCAAAGATTATGTACCTGAAAATTCTATTTATTCAATTTTCTTTCGTCAATCAGTGTATATTTTATCCTGCAGATGACATTAAATAATACTAAATACACTGGTAATCTCCAACATATGATATTGATTAATATTTAATAGACTGGTAATCACTCTTATAAAGGGTTATCAAGAATTTATTTCGGTTATGATACTGCCAATTTTTTGTTATGTCTGGAAAGGCCATACCAAACTACATTCGTACCTGTCAGTAATTCACTTGATCTGCTGTTCTGGCTTATACATTCTTCTTTTGATTTAACAGAATCCACACACACGTCAACAGAAGCATCTGTGTTTTCATCTTTCATCTTGACCAATTCCGACTGTATAGTATCAAAAACCCTGCAATAATATTCATATAATATCCAGACACAATTACATGACTCTAATAACATTGATATAGAGGTGTGAAATAAGGGTCATATTTCATTGAAATTACAGAATACAAATAAATAATAAAACAAAAAACTCACACAATGGTTCAGTTAGTTAAATAGTGTGTTCTTCCAGTTGTTGTCATCACATGTGATTTTTGTTTAGCACAATGGTTACCTATAAACATTCATTATTATTCACCTTACCTCATAAAAGATTTAAAGCAAATATGCTAACATACACAAGCCAATACAGTATTTCTTATTAAAAATCCAGACGCTTACCTGTTAACTGCTATCATAGCTGCCTCCCTAGCTAAGGCCATAAGATCAGCACCAACGAACCCTGGTGTATTTCGAGCTAACTGATGAAAATCAAAACCTTCACAAAGACGCAAACTCTTGCATAGAACCTGCAAGATCCTGAAAGTGTAATCATATCCATTAAATCAATTATCTTTTTTTTAATCATAGTTTGATACTGAAATAAAATGTTAATATAGCTCGATCTAAAAAATACAATAACATATCTGCAGAACAGACTTGTTAATTTTCGTGATAAAATTACAGGATTTTTTTTTTGTTATACACAGAAGCCTTTAGTCCACCTGTCCAAAACAGCAATCCAAAAACCAACAAAATGTGGTTTTTCATTAAGGGTGAACTGTTCTTTAAAGCCAGATTTCTAACCCTAGCAACAGCCATATGCTATTTTTTTTTATATAAACAGGTCAAAAACATTTTGTCTGTTGCATAAAATGTTTATTTGTAAATGTTTATTATCATTACCCATATGGGCTAAAATATACAGGGTAATATTTTTTCGATCTCTGCACAGTGTGCAGATTGCTTCTACAGCCACTGATTGGCTGGCTTAAAAATCACGACGTTTGGTTGGTTGCTTGCTATGGCCGGAACTTCACTTTCATTCATATAATGTTTCCATTCATGAGTCAGATTACATATACGTTATACGATCTACACAGATTTACCAAAAAAATGGACTCATTTGTTTCATAAACATGAAATGGTATATTTTCATAAGCAGCGGCTTTAGTAATATATAAAAATAATTATTTTCAAATGCAAATACAGTTGTATTATTTTGTACTGTAAACATTTGGCTGTAAAAAGAACGTCGTTAATGCTATGACGTCACTTACATTACATCATGTAATGCGCGTAAGATTATATGACGTAATGGCTGATGGCTTTGTTGTAGACTGCAGAGGAATTTTTACATTAAAAATCAGTTAAAATTGACAATGGGTAATAAAGAGAATAACCAACTCGCTACGAGGAGTTACGAATTATCTGTCCCTCGTAAATGAATGTTGTAAAACCCTCGCCAAAGGCTCGGGTTTACAACATTCATTCGCTCGGGACAGATAATTCATAATTCCTCATAGCTCGTTAGTTATTCTCTAAATATCCACCAAATTATCGAAAAGTAGCTAACAAATATTTTTAGTGTAAGCCCTGCACAAACTTTCAGATTAATATACTTGTCAAACATGTGTTACTAACATATCTTGCACAGATGATCCTAGATAGTGAAAACTAAATGCAGATTCCAGAACAACACTGTAGAATACCTTTGTCTTGCTGATTCATCAGGAATCCCCATTGATATCTCTCGATCAAAACGGCCAGCTCTTCTCAGTGCTGGGTCGAGAGAGTCCGGGCGATTGGTCGCTCCAATCACCAATACATTTGCACTATTCTTCATGTTTAAATCTGAAATAAACACACAAAAACAACCAGTTATTTTACTATGGAATACTATGACACTTAGTACTTGAAAAAGACTCAATATTTAAAATATAAACATCAATACTGAATGTCTAAAAGGTTTGAAATTTGTTTTGTGAAATAGATGGCAATCTTTACTTCTCATATTTCAAGATGGAAGCAAACAATACAAATTGAGTAGTGATTCTAGACATCAATGTCACCTTTTTTAACAGCAATGTTGAAGGCCATCAACCAAACGACCACAACTGTGACAGAGCTATCATTAATAGCATCTGTGACTTGGGTTTAAAGAATGCTTTGTATAAAGACACCACTAGAACACATTGATTAATTAATCATCTGCTATTGAATGTCAAACATTTGGTCATTTTGACACATAGTCATCAGAGGAAACACGCTACATTTTGTTCCTAATGCAGCAAGGGATCTTTTATAGGCACTTTCCCACAGACAGGAAAGCACATACCACGGCCTTTGACCAGTGCACTGGTTGGAACATGAAAAACCCTAATCAGTTGAATGGTGGTTTGATCCCGTGATGCAAGCACATAAAGTGAACACTCAACCGACTGAGGTAAATCCCGCCCCGTGACTTGGGTTTAATCTGGTGACTGTGTTGACTGTCCAGTGGTCACTGTCAATGTGGGCCAGGGTAGGGCTCTCACTTAGGCTTGGTAGGTCGGTTGTAGTGTTGGATCAATCACCTTCAGTGGGACTTATTGTTTCCCCCATCCTCTAGTTAAACCAAGTGTTGAGATAACATATCTTAGACATCAAATAGCAGAGTTCGACAAATCCGCTAGCCCGACGCCCGTGGCTAGTGGTTTTTAAGTTCGGGCTAGTGAGAAACGCAAAACAACTAGCCCCTGCGGGCTAGTGGTTTTCCCCCTCCTCTCGTCATCGCTCGATTGTGTTGTTGTTTTTTTTCTTTCTTTCTTTTTCTCTCGGCTGAAATTTCGTTTAATAAATTTGATTGTGACGTTTGTCATCAAATAATATCAACAACGCACTCAGTATATAATAATAATCCACTTGAGCTAGGTCTGCAAACTGCAGTAACATGCTATCTCTACATCGTCACAGTTACAGCATGCATTGTTTACCTTTCCCTTTCAAGTTTCTGGCACAGGAAATAAAGTCTAATGACATGCGTGTTTTGATTGGTTAGACACGTCACGTGGTAGTTAATCTCGCACATATGTTTTAGGCTAAGAACTTGGAAATCACCAATCGCGACGACAGGTTAATCTCAATCAAGTAAACCCCAGCCATGCTTTGAATTTCAGTGTTTGTTTTATTTACTTATTGTTTTCTAATTTAACACTTCACTAACATCTGGTTATCGGCAATCAGTAAAACAATTTACTTTAATGGTAACCGCATATGCAATGACTCGGCTTGGCCTATTATGTGTAGCGGTTTGGATAATACGTCACAGCTGCCGATACAAGATAATACCTTTTTTGTTCATCAATTAACAACGGATTAGATGTCGCCGTTATATTCTTTTGATATCGGTCTGACACGGGATAATGCCCTGTATTTGGCATCACCGTTCCTGGCGACATAAATAGTAGGCCCTAAATATATAACCAACTACCAAATACACTGAACCATCTATTACCGTGTGTCACACTGTCGTACCCTCATTTAAATTTAATTATTTTGATAGTGTGTTTAGATACCAACCAAGAGTTTGCTCAATTAATTTTCCCCGGGGGGGAAGGCAAAAACGAAAACGGGACAATGACGATGGATCACACTTGACAAAAGACAAAACGTACGACACGACAAAAAACTGAAAGTTACAACATGATTTAAGTGTTTGTTTTATTTTACTGTTATACTCGTAAATATGTAATGTTACAAAAATTATATAAAAATCCAGTTATAATTGATCCGGAATTTGGGCTAGTGCTTTATCTTGGTGGGCTAGTGGTTTTCACAAACCCACTAGCCCTGTGGTTAGTGACTTTTCTAAATATTTGTCATACTCTGCAAATAGCTGTACAGAGTTTGAAGACAATGTGCTGAGATGTTATTAACAAATTGTTTCTTCTTTCCTGTTATATTGTCTCACATCAGTAAACCTAAAATAGTATGCCCTACAAGGTATTTTTTATAATTAGCCTACATACATACCATCCATACAAGACAAAAGCTGAGCGACAATTCTTCTTTCCATGTCTTTAGAAGCCGTTTCTCTCTTTGGTGTGATGGCATCAATTTCATCAATAAAAACAATACATGGGGCTGTAGTCTGAAATAAAATAAAACTCATAAAAGTTTAATGAATTAATACTTTTATATTATTTAGCAAGTAAATGTTTTTGTGTATAATATAATTTGTAAGACCAAGTACAGGAATAAATAACAAACAGTGTAACTTGAAATTTCTTACAAATATATTTGTTTTAGAGATAAAATGAATGTCCTCATCTACAAGATACAAAAAAAAAAGATCTACACAAGATCTACACAAGTGAGGGAGTGAAATATGTTGAATGCAATTAAGACATTAATGCTTAACTGCATCATTCAAAATGTTTGGGGCTACTTATCGATTAAAGTAAAAAAAACTTGTACCTCAGTGTCACACTTTACTTAATGTGTTTCTATTCCGAATGGCAAGGCAAGTACAATTGTGGATGAAATAAAGAAAGAGGTTTAAAATTATGTGATATATAATTCTAATTTTACTCTATTGCCTATTTTGTTAAGTTTTCTTCAAATGTAGCCATCGTGCCATCTCTCTAATTACTAGTATCAATAATGTAAGGCTGTCGTATGTGCTGCCCTGGCTATGGGAAAGTACATATCAATGGTCCCTTGCTGCTAATGAAAAAATGTAGCAGGTTTCACCCGAGACTGTCAGAAATTACTAAATGTTTCAGTGTGCTCTAGTGGTGCCATTAAACAAAAAACAAACTTTATTTTTAACTGTAAAATACCCAAAACATATAAGTCAAATGTTCTCCTTCTACTCTGTTCACTATTTCGGATCGAACCACCTTGGTGAATCCATTCAACTGAATGTGCTTTTTTCTTATTCCAACTAGTGCACCACAACTAGCCAAAGGTTGTGGTATGTGCTTACCTGTCTATGGGGAAGTGCATATAAAAGATCCCTTGCTGCATTAGGAAAATGTAGCAGGTTTCCACTGATTAGTACAAGTCAGAATTATCAAATGTTTGACATACAATAGCCGATGATTAATTAATCAATGTGCTCTAGTGGTGTCATTAAACAAAACAAACTTTCACTTTAGCACTGGATCTTGGATCAGATGCAGTGCATGCTGAATCTTCCTCCATAATAAGAAAGAGTGTGTTCACAAATTGATGTTTCAATTTGCATCCGTTTTTATGTTTGAATTAATTTTGTGATGAGAATCTCTGCTCACATGTCACAGAGGTGATAGGAGAGAGCAATAAAATCTGGAAAACGTTCACTATAATTATTAACAAATGAAACACAAATATCTTGAAGTCATTGCTTTTTTAATTAGAGATGGGACGATTAATTTTTTTCATTTTCAATTTGATATTTATTCCCTTCAATTCATAGTAACCAAAACACCATTCTTGAGGTGGGGAATATTTCAACATGCTTGTTCAGCAGCAAAGACCAGGTAGTGTGCAGGTAGCCGTATACCAAATAGTATCTGAGTGGGTCAGAGTTCGAGGTGCACCCAACTTTTCATCCCATAGTTGACGCTACCAGTTTTGCAATTGGTGATAAATGTCATTATGTAAAAGTATTTGATAAAATGTTGTTTCATCTTGTCAGTAAGTTTCTATAATTTAATTTGAACTAGTGTCAATGTACCAACTACAAATGTCCATGAAACATGTGCGGGGTCCGACTAGAAATAGCATGACAATTTTTGTGTGGAATTAGCGTAGTCATAGATGCTACCCGTTGTGTCTCAAATGAGCAGCGTATCCACCAATTTTACAGGTAAGTGGTGGTATTATTTGTATCCATGGTGTATGTCGATTGATACACTGCATGTAGGAGTTTTAGCCACATATGTTGCTATTGTTGTCTATGGGATCTGATTTGGTGGTATAGACCCTGCAAAAAAACACAATGAACCTGCATAAGTCTTGGATTCAATTTTCTCCTCATAATACGTGTAGCACCAACACCATTATTTTTTTCCATCATAACTGCTGCTCCATCTCTTGCCCAACTACCTGTTTAATATATACATGACGTCCCAGTTTTTTGTGTGTGTTTTATCATACATTATTAATAAATATTTTTAAATAATATGTATGAACTTATTTATTTCAATGCAATAATTTTTGCATTGTCAATACATGACATATTGTATTGAATATATACATTCATCTTTAATTGTGGACTTCAAAATTCATAATGGGACTCATTAAATTTGTAGTGGACTCAGTCATGAATCCATGGACTCTCAATATTTTTCCAACTTTGCCTATTTAGAACTAAAATCAGTACAAAAACGTACCACAGCTTTGTCAAATAGATCTCGTATCTTTTCTTCAGATTCACCAGACACTCCCGATACAATTTCTGTTGAAGCAAGTTTGATAAATGGTAGGCATAATTCCTAAAGAAAAATTAACATATATGAAAATAAAACAAAAACAGAAAATCAACCATTACAAATATGCATCTATTCATTTAGGTCTCTATGAATTTAGTTTGAAAACCCCCAAAACAAACAAAAACCAGGCTAGGGACTTTCAGCACACACCATAGTGACATCATAGCTTACGATGGTTTTACGATTTGATAAAGTTAAGATAGCTTTCAAAATATGGGTCCATGAGTTAATAATTTAAGAGCCATACTTTTGTTATCAACATCATGTAATTTGTATTGATATTCCAGCTCACCGTTTCATCAATAAATATTAGCAGTGTAACATCTGGCAAACCCACTACCACCACTAAAGCTACTCCATAAAATTAGCAATAATGAGTCTTCTAAATGCACTTTCCCCACACACATTATAATGAAACTTAAAATACACAATTTAATAGGCTTCTTTAACTTGTCAAACTGCTGTAATTTCATAAAGCATGTGATTCGTTTTAATGCAATTTTTAAATTGATCACACACCCCAGCTATCGCATGAGCGAGGAGGGTCTTGCCACATCCCGGTGGACCGTGAAGGAGAATCCCCCGCGGGGGAGTGATCCCGAGTTTCTGGTATACTTCAGGATGTTTCATGTGAACCAGCAGCTTGCACACTTCCTGAAACATAATACAAACTAGTTAAAAAAACACAAAATACACTGAGGTCTTAATAACCCAAAACACACCTATCTAATAATATATAATAAAAGAAACATAAATATTTTTTCGTTGATGTAGTTTATTCATAAATAGACCATCCATATGGGCCTAAAATGTTTGTACACCATTGGTCATTTCAACAGATACAAAAACTAAATTATTTAAAATAAATTAAAGAAAATTTGATTAATATGTGTGTTCATTGTTGGTCAGTATAATTTACTATTACAGCATATATGTTATAAAAAGAGAAATACGGTTGTACAAATGACACCTCCACATATTTTAAAGTATGGAGATTTGGGGTTTAACAGACATTTATTGAGATACTTGGTCAAGATAGTGAGGAAGGAAACCACACATAAGTATCGTGACTGCTTGCGTGTCATATATTATTACTGATTTTATATTTTATGTGTTACTGTTATTTCTCCCATCCCTAGCTATGCAAGACAGACCCATTCCATGACGTCAGCCCATGAGGAATAAATCTGTCTTGTATAGGCAATGACGTCATTGCATTTAAAATGTGGAGTCATACGTCGTTGGTAATATGACATCATATTAATGTCAGTTGGTTATATTTTGTTATTAAAACCTTCATTATAAAAGCTATCTTGTTAATTTGTAGTGTTAAATTACATTTAACAGATGCAGCAAATATGAGAGTTTAGTTTATTTATGATAAAAGGGTCAAATAAAGAAGTTACTGTTTCAGCCATCTTTGTTTGTTCGTGTAAAATAATGGTTTATTTATTGAATGGATGAGAGAAAAAGACTCCATCATATGCGGTCATGTGGGATAGAAAAAGTACAACCTCTGTGGTGGGAATTTCGACCCTGGGACTGAGCAAGCCTCGTTTCCACCACCTCAGGAGTACTTTTTCTATCACACATGACCATATATGATGGGGTCTATTAGTATTGGAATTAAAATGAAATCTGCTTTGAAGACAAAAAAAAACCTTCAGTTACACAACCTTCAGAGTAGCTTCATTCCCACCAATATCATCAAATGTAAATGTTGATGACTGAATCACAGGTCCTGTTAAGAAAGACAAAAACAATGTGAAAAATAATTACAACATTAATCCTATAAATACATTTAATGTTGCCTCATAAACGTAACAATAAATAAAACATCATAAATAGTAAATAATAGTAAAAGATCTGTCGTACATCAGCCAAGCACTTTACCAATGAGCTACAGGTATATCCCGCCCACACATTAAGAGACCACAATCTACAGAGTTGGATAAATACACTAGCCCTTGGTCCCATCTAGTGAATTTTTGGACTGAGCTAGTGAAAATAATCAATTATATTACAGAATTCATAGGGCACTTGCCAAGGTTTCTGCGAGGGCTAGTGACTTTCTCAAACAGTTGTTGAACACTGAAATCTACTACTCCCTCAAGTGACTGCATAGCACTAGTATGACTCTTTATTATTAACAAACTTTACAATTTGGTTTCTCATTCTCTAATGAAGTTTACCTTTTTGTTTCTCATTTTCTATGAAGTTTACCTTCAATGTGTACTGCATTTTCTATGAAGTTTACCTTCAATGTGTACTGCATTTTCTATGAAGTTTACCTTCAATGTGTACTGCATTTTCTATGAAGTTTACCTTCAATGTGTACTGCATTTTCTATGAAGTTTACCTTCAATGTGTACTGCATTTTCTATGAAGTTTACCTTCAATGTGTACTGCATTTTCTATGAAGTTTACCTTCAATGTGTACTGCATTTTCTATGAAGTTTACCTTCAATGTGTACTGCATTTTCTATGAAGTTTACCTTCAATGTGTACTGCATTTTCTATGAAGTTTACCTTCAATGTGTACTGCATTTTCTATGAAGTTTACCTTCAATGTGTACTGCATTTTCTATGAAGTTTACCTTCAATGTGTACTGCATTTTCTATGAAGTTTACCTTCAATGTGTACTGCATTTTCTATGAAGTTTACCTTTTTGTTTTTCGTTTTTTTCTGTTTGCTTCTCTTCTTCACCTTTTTGTTTCTTGTTTTTCTTCCGACCAGACTGAGAAACATCACTTGATGGCTAAAAAAATATTTTGTATCTTAAAACATAGTCACACCTAACTTTCATCAACAATGTATATTTAATAATGTATGATGAATGTAGGTGTTTAGTTGTAACCAAACAGTCTTATATTATCCATATTTAAGACGTACACCTATCTAAAATAAATGTGTAACAAACACCTTTTATAAAGACTCACTGTGGGTCCTTTAGGTAGCTTGTACAAAGTTTTAACTACACTAATTTGTTTAACAGCTTGAAACTGTTATTTACATCAAACAAAAAGTCAACTGTTTTTCCACAGTTTAAAACTTCATATTCTATTTCCATTTTTAATCAATATAATGTAAATTTACCAAACATTCCAACCTTTTTCACTACTGGTGTTTTGGGTACGCCTGATGTACCATTTGCCTCGGTTAGATCAATGATTGTTTCAGCTGTTGTTGAGTTTACACTTGTGTCCATTTGCTCATTCAGTCTTGAATCTTTTATGGTCTTCAGCTGTCCTTTTTTCTCCGACTCAACCGACTGACTTGTCTTGGAGACAGTGGGTGAGCTTTTGTAGAGGTCAAACATCATGTTGTTCATGGAGTTAGTTTCCTGTTGTAGAACACAGGTAAAGTGTTAATCTTGTCAGGTTATTAATAAAATATCAAAAAAGCTCAGTTAAAAAAAAAGAAAAAAGGAATGTGTCTTTCAAACTGTTATAAAATATGGGAATTGCAACACTTGGTATGGAGAATAACAAAAGAAATTTATCCATTATCAATGTAGTTTAGTTCCCACAGAATGACTAGCACATACCTTACATACAACAGTAAAACAACGATTTGAATGGGCAATATCCCAATGGGTCCACTGATGAGGATTAACTATACAGCTATCACATCTTGGGTCAGTGTTCTATTTAGCTACACTGTACTTGAAAAAACAATCATAATAATAAACTGAGCTATTAGAGTGCTAAATCTGGCTATTGTCATTTCAAGTCCAATGAATCCCTTACAACCTGTACCTTCTGCAAAACTATAACAACAATTTACCTCATAGACTTCATAATCAGGATTCTCAGATGAAAAACTTTTGTTGTCTGAATCTGAGTCATCCGAGCTGAAATATAATAAACTAAATTAAATGTAATGTAAAAATGCAAAGGTCGGCTGAGCCGATTACAAATTATAGGGAACTAGTTGCAAGTTGCCAAATTCATGTTGTTTATTAATCATCTGTACAAGGATAAAATATTTTACGTTAAAATGTAGCCAATAGAATGAATTAAGGAATGTTTAATGACACCCCAGCACAAAAAATACATCGGCTATTGGGTGTCAAACTATGGTAATGCAAAGAAATAAGGTGATGATCAACATCAATATAAAAATTCAAGATTTAAATAAAAATAGTGTAAAGAACTGTGCAAAAATACAAATATCACAGATAGATGCTGACTTTTACTCAAAATTTCTCAATCTGTATTGACCATTCTCAAAGAGAATGTTACACCCCTGCACCACAGTGAGGTTACAGCATGCGCAGGGGTAGCCAATAGAAAGAAAGAAAGAAATGTTTTATTTAATGACGCTCTCAACACATTTTATTTAGTTATATGGCGTCAGACATATGGTCAAGGACCACACAGATTTTGAGAGGAAACCCGCTGTTGCCACTACATGGGCTACTCTTTCCGATTAGCAGCAAGGGATCTTTTATTTGCGCTTCCCACAGGCAGGATAGCACAAACCATGGCCTTTGTTGAACCAGTTATGGATCACTGATCGGTGCAAGTGGTTTACACCTACCCATTGAGCTGTGTGGAGCACTCACTCAGGGTTTGGAGTCGGGATCTGGATTAAAAATCCCATGCCTCGACTGGGATCCGAACCCAGTACCTACCAGCCTGTAGACCGATGGCCTAACCACGACACCACCGAGGCTGGTAGGGTAGCCAATAGATTACATTTATAATGGTTCTTTTACATCTTTGGGATTTCTTTATTTTTCTGCACTAACAAGAGTTACATATATTGTACAACTTATTTACAATTTGCGTAAAATTTGTACAGTGTTAAATTACATTTTGTCTGACATGGTAATTATAAAGTAGAAAAAAACACACCTGAATTTAAGCATTAAATAATTTTTTAGTTGAAATAATTTAATGATTTTATTTCATTATATGGAATTTTACATCAATGAATTATGTCATGTATTACAATAATAAATTTTGAAAGATGCGTTTCACAAAGAAAAGGGGCCGTGGAAAAACACTTTGTGTCACCCATTAAAGAGACCGTATGTAGCTCAGTGGTAGATGCTGGCAACGGGTCACAGGGATCAACTGCCCTCTGGGTTTTATCACTTCCTAACCAGTACATTAAAGGCCACATGGTATGTACTGTCCTGTCTCTGGGAAAGTAGGAATAACCTATGTAGTGGCAGTGGGCTTCCTTTCTTTCTCTTTATCGACCAAGTATCAAAATTAATCATTATCTGGTCATTAAAATGTGCTGAGATGTTGTTAAACAAACATTCCTTTCCTTTTCCTATCTTTATTTGCCATTCAATTCCACATCCTTGTTCACAATAATTAAGTACTTGGTTTCACTATCTTTTTTACTGAACAATAGAATAATGTGCTTAATATTAGAGTGATCCAGTTTAACTATTAGACTCCCATTTCTCACCTACAGGAAATGATTCCACCAAGATTGCAACACTTGGCATGGTGAATGACAAAAGAAACTTATCCATTATCAATGTAGTTTATTTCCCACAGAATGACTAGCACATACCTTAGATA
Source organism: Gigantopelta aegis (assembly GCF_016097555.1). Taxonomy (NCBI): domain Eukaryota; kingdom Metazoa; phylum Mollusca; class Gastropoda; order Neomphalida; family Peltospiridae; genus Gigantopelta; species Gigantopelta aegis. Next base: position 63,401,084 of record NC_054702.1, read on the forward strand.
CAACAGTAAAACAACGATTTGATCACCCATTAAAGAGACCGTATGTAGCTCAGTGGTAGATGCTGGCAATGGGTAACAGGGATCAACTGCCCTCTGGGTTTTATCACTTCCTAACCAGTACATTAAAGGCCACATGGTATGTACTGTCCTGTCTCTGGGAAAGTAGGAATAACCTATGTAGTGGCAGTGGGCTTCCTTTCTTTCTCTTTATCGACCAAGTATCAAAACTAATCATTATCTGGTCATTAAAATGTGCTGAGATGTTGTTAAACAAACATTCCTTTCCTTTTCCTATCTTTATTTGCCATTCAATTCCACATCCTTGTTCACAATAATTAAGTACTTGGTTTCACTATCTTTTTTACTAAACAATAGAACAATGTGCTTAATATTAGAGTGATCCAGTTTAATTATTAGACTCCCATTTCTCACCTACAGGAAATGATTCCACCAAGATTTTTTTTTAATCAGTAATTAATCTTCTACTGCCTACACTCATCTACTATATTATATAAAAAGTAATGGATTCCTCCATGCTTTTAAACATTTAGTAGGGAGAAAAAGTAATTTTAGTTGATTAATTTGGTCCAAGAGTCTAATAAAACCAATTACTGATGTTTGCTGAAGCATCTACTTGATTACTCCCAAAAGTACAGGTATTTCTTAAAAAAAAAAAAAGAGTTGATATTAGGATGTCTGAGGTGCTTGGGTTGCAAGATTGAACCCTCACTGTTGATACATTTCTGATCCCCCCCCACCCCCTCCAACCATCTCAACAAGTGCCCTATGACTGGTATATCAAAGGCCGTGGTATATGCTATCCTGTCTGTGGGAAAGTGCATATAAAAGATCCCTTGCTGCTGATGGGAAAATGTAGTGAGTTTCCTCTGAAAACTATGTGTAAGAATTATCAAATGTTTGACATCCAACAGCTATTCATTAATAAATGAATGTGCTCAGACAAATTTATTTCTTACAAATATGAGCAATTAGCAGCAGGACCTCACCTTGTGTCAGCAGTCTTGGTCTTCTTGGAAAGATGTTTTGCTTCTTCTTTACTCAACAAATCAGGGTCATTAGCATTTAGTTGCTGGCAAACCAACTGATAGGCTTTCAAAATAAAACAAAAAAATTATATGACAAATAACCAGAAATGACATTAGTTACATTATTTATAATATACATGTGGAATGTTAACAAAAACTAAAAACTTTTAAACAAGACATAATGTTAAAGCTAAAACATGGACTACAGCTGTTATGCCATGTCCTCTTACAGTATACAAAACAATAAATGTACAGCGTTAATTTTTTGCATACTATAGAAGGGAACATTTTGTTCAGTATCGCGTCGCAATCACTTCACAATTTTAAAACATAAAACAATAGTTGCTAATAAATTTTCAATTGACTACAAATATTGCTAATCAAGATTTTGAAAACAAAATGTTTCCCGACTAAGACAGTCTTAGTGTAGGGTGGTGGTGGTGGTGGTGGTTACACTGAACAACATGACATGAAACTGACCTGGTGAAAAACTTACCTTTTTCAACCGACTTGAAAAATGTGCTTCTTTTCTTCCTGGCATATTCTCTAGAACAATAAAAACAAAACGTTAAATATTCACATACCATAGTATTAAGCTACATACCATACAACATATATACCACTTTACTATTAACATTTTCATAATTATGTCACATACCGTATATCTTTGAATGTAAGTCGACCCTGCCTATAAGTCAACCCACGTTTCTCTGGTAATACAATCAGCAATGTTTGCTTGGACCCGCTTATAAGACAACCCAGTTTCTGTGGCAAGTTGTTCTTGACATTACTAAATGATGACAAGCATATCATTCTTATTTTCAGGTTGTGGTACAAGATTTTCATTTCACAAACAACAAACGTCGCCATACTTATTTTGTTACTTAAAGTACCGGGTATTTCCTCCATATCAGTATGAGCACCCTCTGTAAAGCTACGTTTTATAGTAACATGAAACACTGTTTTCATTGAAGCCAAATTTATGTCAACAAATACAACAAACAAGGTAGGTTTTTTAATATATACAATTTTACTACAGTTTCTTTTAAATAACATTTCATAATTACAACTGTCAATATTAAATGCCATAAAATTGTGTCCAATTTCAAAATAAACAATTGTCAAAAAGTACAAATATAGCGTCTGTTGTATTTACAGCTGAATCATTAATCAAATGCACAATGACTCGGTGACCACCCCCAGAAATCCTCATCCCCACTGTCTGACTCCCCAAACAAGGTTTCAAACTCGGTCGGCGCCATGTTGTCTTGGTACAGATCATCATCCTCTTGTTTCTTCCCCAGCTTCCTGGGCCCATTCTGTTTCATTTGAACTGCCTGGTCCCACCAAATCATTGTACAGGTCATCATCCTCTGTACCATCAGTTCAGAAACGATTTTTGTACCATTGCATTCAGAATATCATCCCATGCTTTCTTCACCCATCCACATACAACTTCAATTCCTGGGCACTTCAAATTCCCTCCCTTGATGAATTGTTTTGTTCCTTCTATCATCCATTCATTCCACTATTTCCTCATGTTGCATTTAAACGGCTTGTTTAAGCACACATCTAATGGTTACAACAGAGAAGTTTTTCCTTCGGGGATGACTACTTTGTGTGTTTTCATGCTTCTTAACTTTTTCTTGATGCTGTCCATCAAATGAACATGAAACATGTCCCAAACCAACAGTGACGGGCGATTCTACAGTGCCCCGGGCCTTTTATTCCACACATCCATCAGCCACTAGTGAAGAATTTCCTCATCTACCCATCCCTTTGGTTGTGCGGCTACGAGAACACCCGGCATCTTTTCCTTTGTCGAAGTTTTCCGTTTAAAAATCACCATAGGTTTTAACTTAGTTCCATCTGCCAAACCAACAGTGAAATGAGATTTCTCTGCACCACATGTCTTAATAGACACTGTTTTTTCACCTTTCACGTGGACAGTTGAATTTGCAGGCATGTCAAAAAACATCAAGAGTTTCGTCCCTATTACCAACACTCTGCAGTGTATATAACATATTTTTTCTATCGTCAATCACAAACTTGTGAAACTTTTCCACTTTGTCGTTGACATCTTTGGGTCACTTCTGCGCGATGTGTGTTCTTTGACGCAGTGCAAGTCCATGTCGATTCATGAATCTGGGACACTATCCCGCTGAAGTTTTGAAGTCCAATGTTTGTTCGGCAAACTGGTCACTTTTACTAAGTTTTAGCAAGAGTTAGGGCCTTGATGCTTACAGATGTCCGTGTTATAATGTAACTATTTTGCCCAAGTTCCAGGATCCACTCATTCAAGTAATTTTCCATACCCACATATGGACTAGGATTTGATTGCATCTTCTTGAGTGTAAAACATCTGACTTATAGGCAAATATATACAGTACTTACCCATATTGTTTTTGTAAATCTTCAGCAATGTCGGAAATGTTGAAGTGCTTTTTACCCCGATTTACTTTCATATACTGCAAAATATACAGAATGTGAAAGAAAAGATACATGTAGTTTATATTTGTGAATATAAAACAAGAATATATATACAGAATACATGCTGAATAAATATTTGCCTCTATGAAATATATTATAAAACAAGCATTCTTCAAGATACGTTAGCGAAGCGATAAAAACTGTGACAAAAAACTCAAACTGCATGTAGGCAGTTGATAATATCATTGAGATCTATGAAAACACATCTGTTAATTAAAACCATAGTTCTATTTATATTTGTATTTAATAGTACTAGAAGGCCTACTGTAGATGATATAAAATGGTCTCATATGGGAATGTCAGAGGTATAGTTTAAAATTTCAGTGTAACATTTTTTTTAATAATTTATCTAGCACAGGCCCAGATCCTGGGGGGGGGGGGGGTCACAGGGGTTCATTGACCCATCCCCCACTCCTGACTCAATGCTGTATATTAGTCCTTAAAATTATGCTAAATCCATTATTGCATGTGCTTTATTTCATAACAAATCATAGACTATCACAGATGTAGATGAAAACCATGATCCTTTAATTTAAATATGTTTTGCCATATTACATACTGGTACCATGGCCTTTAGTGTAGGCCTATAGGGCTTCTAGAATTTTTATAAAATCCACTAGCCATAGGATCAGTGATTTAAAGGTGCTCTGTCATGGAAGGTTGACCTAATTATTGACCCAACAAAAATTATATGACAATATATACCTTTGATTTGTACCTAAAAGTACTTCATTTAAGCATCTACATAACCAGCATATTCCACTTATTATTGATATTTTATAAAAATAATTGAATTATGTCAACGGTCCATAATTCAGAGAAAAATAATGGCTATTTGGAGAGCAGAGGTGTGACATATTATTTTTAATCACATGACGGGCATTCCCCGAATAACCGCAGTAATAAAAACATGTACTGAATGATAATAAGCTTATACATTAATTTATTTTGATTTATTTTAGTAACAGAAGCATGTAAAACGTCAACAATCTCGACTAGTTAGGCCTTTGCATCTATAGGTAAATTTATCGTTAGTCGTTTGCAAAAAACTCTAAATATCTAGATCACAAACATCTTCATTTTCTACCATGTCAAATTGATTTTATGCAAAATATGTCATAACAGCTGACTTGGTATAGGAATTGTTACATTTTAAAAGAATACTCTGAACTAGACAATGTTTATATACGATGTGACTATATATACGACGGCCGTGTATATAGCTTCCACTGACGAGGGCTGGCTATATTCACAGCAAAAATGTATATAGGCGGTAAATAAGTATTTGATTGATCCATATTACCGAACCATCTGGAACAGGAGGAATACATTATAACTAAGTACTGTACGAACAGTGTGTTTTCTGAACAGGGGAGATAGGGGGGTGGGAAATATATGAATCTAGCGGATCCTTTTGTGTATGTTTTCCATAGACATATGAATAGCGTAATATTGCCCCTACAATACTAACAACAAATTAATAATAAATAAATAAATAAATAAAATTAAAAAAATTAAATTAAAATTACAAATTACAAATAATCAGTGATGAGGTAGATTATCTGAAAGAGAAACTAACTTCGGACAGTACACAAACTAACAACAGGGCTTGAACGTAATAATTTTTTACTGATTGCAATTTTGAGGCTCCTAACGTAACTTTTTTGAAAAGTTAATTTTACCACAAATAAATATGACTTAAAGGTTATTTTGATGTATTTAGTCATATGTCAAATGCACAAAATTGCAAGGGGCAATAAAACTCAAAATACATATTTTTTATATAAGTAACGCTGAGACCACTCCCGGGTCCTCCTCTAAATTTATGTAATGTTTCTGTAACAACCGACCCCACCCACCCCACTGCGACATGATTTTACCAACATTATAAAACATGTAATAATAATAATAATAGTGTATTATTATTATTATTAGCCTACTACTACCTTTTTGGGGTGGAGGGAGCGGTGTTTTATCTGAGGGGTTTTTTGGCTATAAAAATGCAAGATTAATGTGCATGCACACACCCACAAATGGCAGGCGTAACTTGTCCCTGCACGTAGATTCAACTGGGTTAAGTAATAATTAAGCCAACCTTTTTTCTTTCTTTTTTTTTCTTTTTAAGCTGTAGATTAAACCGAATGACCACTTTGAGAATCAGTCTAAATAATTTGCAAATGTTTAACGAAAAACGACTGGCTGGTCGTATGCCACATTTGACACTGGAAAACATGTTATCCGTTTTCGAACCAAGCACTATAGCGTTGTAACCGTCTAGACTCCCCCCCCCCCCCTGCTAAATTCCATGCACACGCACCTAATGATGATAATAATAATAATAATAATAATAAATAGTGAGTTCATGTTCCGACTGTTTATTATTTTATTTCAGTGTATTCGCAGTTATTTTCGTCATGAAATAATATATATATATTTTTTTATTATATAGCCGGCCCTCATTTGCCAAGTCTCTATGCACAGCGGTCGTTTATATAAAATTCTAAAATACATTATACGGTTGTCGTATATACAGCCTCATCACTATGAGTCTGTTTTGCCATATTTTTTATGACTTTTTACAAGAAGACTTCCAAATTTTAAAAATGAAGCATGTCATGGAATTCCCTCGATCGTAGTTCAATTAAAATGTTTTGGATCATACAATAACTAGGTTTGGTATTCCAAATGAATGTAATTTCCATTTATAATCCATATTAATTTTAGAGAAATATGGCCCACTAAATCCGTGATTGAGCGCCTTTAACAAAATTTAGTAGCCATGATTAAAAATTAACTAGCCCTACATTACTTAATAAATTTTATTAAATAATAGTAATAATTGGATATGTCATCTGAAGAGAGAGATAGAGCTTAAAACCACTAACATTGGATGGGTGGGTGTGGGTGGGCTTAGGATATTCATATTTACAAAATAGACTCAACTACATTTGACCAAAAAAAATTGACTAGTTGTCGGGCATGCCAATAGTAGTGATTTACTAGCCCAACATTGAATATCACTAGCCATGGGAGTGGGACTACCATAGCTAGAAGCCCTGGGTGTATCAGTCATAAAGGTTGTCCCCCCCCCCCCCCACACCCACACACACACATACCAACCCACCCACCCAAGTATCATTCCTACCAGCCTGCCTTGCCCACCATGTTCCACCCTTTTACTACCATATGGATGATGATGAAAACTTAGTGGAATGGAATTAAGTACAACAATTCCAGCATTAATGATTAAGCACGTTATAACTTATAGCACGACTTTCGATTGCGGATTAGTCTTCGAAAGAATGATATTTTGGTAAGTCGTCGGTATTACCTGTTTTATTCGCGGAACAAGTTTCGGATCACTGATATAATTGCCGTGTTGTGACATGCTACCTAGTTTGTATTCCTGACTTTTTCGCTTCATACTGACGCAGAACGTAAACGCAATGAAAACTGCGTAAAAACGTGCAAATGACTGACAATCATGTTACTGTTACGCTCAACCGTAAACACGGATTAATTGATTGGCTTACCAGTCTATCAAGATGTCAGCCCTCAGTGGTTACATGTGTTTTCAGAGATGTCACATTTTTCGAATGTCACGAACTTTACTGCAAGCATATGTCAACAAATATTCTCATAGAGAAAGTTACAAAAAGACACGTTTTCCAACATACTCGAGTTGTCTTTTACTGTATTCTACTCAGCAAAGTGGAACACTGAAAGGGTTGACTGATGAAATTCTGAAGGCCAAAACAGCAGCAGAAAAAGAGAGTGATAAATCGTCAAAAAAGGATGACAGCAAAGGGTCAAAGGAATCAAAGTGGACTGGAAAAAATGCTTGGAGGCTTGGTTTAGTTTTAATGAGTGGCTGGAGTATTATATCAGGAGGAATGATGTTATATATTTGGGGTAAGCATAGTGGTTGCTAGTCACTTCGTTCATACCATCCCCATTTCATACCATACTAGTATGTCCATAGACTAGTCATTTCGTACCGAATTTGGTCATTTCATACTCTGGTAATTTCGAACCTTTGCAAAAAGTCATTTCGTACCATTGTGAAAAGTTATTTTGTACCCTAGTCATTTCATACCTTTGTCATTTCGTACCATAACTGAGAAAGTCATATCGTACTATAACAAAAATTTGTAATGTCAGATGTGATATCTTTACATATATAAGAATCAATGTAAAAATACTAAGGAGGAAAATGACTTTTCACAGTGATACGAAATAACTAAGGTACGAAATGACTTTTTACAATGGTACAAAATGACTAGGCTACGAAATGACCAGGCAGCATGGTACAAAATTACTATGGTACGAAGTGACTTTGATTCAGCATAGTTCATCAAGATAAACGCCGAACACAAGCATAATATGCTTGCATCTGGCATTTAAATTGATGAAATAGGGTAAGCAGTCAATAGGCATGATTATGCCAAGGTCTTTTTGGGACATAGTCAAAACATACACAATTTGGGTCAAAACGTACACAATTTTTGTTCAAAACGTAGGTTATATTTTGGACAAAATGAACCTAATTTATAAAATTATAAACAGTAGTTTACAATTCATTTTCAACAGTTATTCTACCAGTTTCGGTGAGCATAAACATAGTATTTTTACACTTCAATAGAGTATTAAACTGGCTGCTATGTAGCAAAGTTTCTCATGGACATGTGTCAAAAACTGTAGCGTGCTTGCGATTTTTCAAGTGCAAATTTTACACATCGCACGACCATCATGAGATTTCGCCCATTTGTGACTTGAGTGTAAAACATTTTCTGATTCCGACCACCATGGTCTGATCTGTGTTTACAATCACAAGGTCGACTCGACCTAGGTTTTACTTTACAGGCAGCGACAATGGCTTCAACATTTTTGCGTTAAGTTTAACAAAGTTTCTCATTTAGATCGGTTTCTCACAAGGCCTAGGTCAATGAAACTTGGTTTATAGTTGTGCCTGTATGGAAGTTCATCAGTGCACTGGAAAAGGTTATGGTAGGTGAGACATTTCAGTGTGCAGAATTCTTGTTTTCTTTTCCACGAAAAGTACTGAGTACTTTTTTTAAAATCCGATTTGTACAGATAAAATCCTATTACAAATAATTAAAAAATAAATATCAATATAGCTTTATGGAGACAGAACTATTTGGTCTAGATAAAATTACTAGCTTTCAGATAGTAATATACAGACAAGACCAAGTCCATGTTACAAGGAAGTGTTTTTAGCATACCAGTGTGATTGGTTTACATAAAAGGAAACTGAGTAAAGAGATCATAAAAGAAAATGGTCAGAGTTCAGGATGCACAGTGCAACTAAAGAAATGTGCAGACAAGCCCTTACAGCATTCTTTAAAAATCCTTGTATAATTTGAGAATTATTGATCAATTGTTACAAACATCATGATTGAATTCACTGCCTGTGTAAGCTGTTAAGTGAAAGGCTGATCAGCTAAAAGTATTTTTTTTTATTTTTTTTTAGGATCACCACCTCAAGATCCAGATGGGATATTTGTAAGTTATTTAAATTTAAAACAGTTAAAATTTTATTTTAAAGTAAATATCTCATAACCCAATATAGACATGTCTCTGTATATAGAATGTATAACATTATTGTTGCTTTATACATGTATATTTACGATACAGGCCCTAATCTAGAAATGAAAAACTAGCAGATGAAGATGTGGAATTAGTATGTCCGACTTGTCCAGCCCGGTACATGGTTCCACCTGACAAGTGTTTTTGTTTTAACCCTGGTAATATTAAGTAACTGATTATAATTAATAATAATATGTTGAGGGCAAGTAAAATCACCAACGAGGATTAGGGTCTACGGTATGTGGAAATTTTTTGGTAAATTATTGTGGTCATCCATTTCAAAACATTTTGTTTTTAAGACCCGTACCAGTCCAATTGGATGGGACTGTTTTGTCTCCAACTGTCTTGTCTGCCCATATGTCCCAAATATAGTTTTCTGGAATTTGTTTTAATTTTTTTTTAACAATGCCTCAAGATATTAAAGTGAAATTTTGTATATAACTTTATCATGTAAGGTTTGAGTTTCAAAATATATATATAAAACACACACACACACACACACACACACACACACACACACACACGTTTACATACATGTGCCATATGTTGGTAAAGTAGAGAAACAAGGGAAAATAACTTCAATGTTTTTAAGTTTCCTTATTTTACGATGTTACAGTAAATCACTTGTGTATTATTATCATTTTATTTTCAGCTGGAAGATGAATACAGCCACTGTATGTATATTTTATCTGCCTACATTAAATTTACTTTTCTGTCAGTAACTAAATTAGTCAATTGCAAATTTGTATACAGTCTGATTAAAACAGTTTATTAGAAATTACCGTAATGAACATACACTGATAAAGATGAAATGAATGGTGCTATGTATTATCAGTTGAGCTATCTTAGTATTACCCGAGTCCATGCAGCAGACATGGTGCCTGCCAGATAATCATTCTCTGTGTGCGTACCTGTAGGGTCATACACTCACACAGGGCTAGCTCTGCCACTCGCCATATTCACCCATTGTGAATTTCAGGAACAATTGGCAAATTTTATTTTGATTTGGCAAAAACATTTCATGTAATAATTGGTATTTTGTTGAAAAATAACAGTGAATTTAACATATTTGAAGATAATTTGGCGAATTGTTTTGCTCACCCAGAGCTAGCCCTGTCAGTAGATAGACCCATAATCATACCTGTGTAGTGTGTCAAACTTGGTGTATGTAGCTTTACCGGGGATAGCCCTGTCAGAAGACAGACCCATAATCGTACCTGTGTAGTGTGTCAAACTTGGTGTATGTAGCTTTACCGGGGATAGCCCTGTCGGAAGACAGACCCATAATCGTACCTGTGTAGTGTGTCAAACTAGGGTGTATGTAGCTTTACCGGGGATAGCCCTGTCAGAAGACAGACCCATAATCATACCTGTGTAGTGTGTCAAACTAGGGTGTATGTAGCTTTACCGGGGATAGCCCTGTCAGAAGACAGACCCATAATCGTACCTGTGTAGTGTGTCAAACTTGGTGTATGTAGCTTTACCGGGGATAGCCCTGTCGGAAGACAGACCCATAATCGTACCTGTGTAGTGTGTCAAACTAGGGTGTATGTAGCTTTACCGGGGATAGCCCTGTCAGAAGACAGACCCATAATCATACCTGTGTAGTGTGTCAAACTAGGGTGTATGTAGCTTTACCGGGGATAGCCCTGTCAGAAGACAGACCCATAATCGTACCTGTGTAGTGTGTCAAACTTGGTGTATGTAGCTTTACCGGGGATAGCCCTGTCAGAAGACAGACCCATAATCGTACCTGTGTAGTGTGTCAAACTTGGTGTATGTAGCTTTACCGGGGATAGCCCTGTCGGAAGACAGACCCATAATCGTACCTGTAGTGTGTCAAACTAGGGTGTATGTAGCTTTACCGGGGATAGCCCTGTCAGAAGACAGACCCATAATCGTACCTGTGTAGTGTGTCAAACTTGGTGTATGTAGCTTTACCGGGGATAGCCCTGTCAGAAGACAGACCCATAATCGTACCTGTGTAGTGTGTCAAACTTGGTGTATGTAGCTTTACCAGGGATAGCCCTGTCAGAAGACAGACCCATAATCGTACCTGTGTAGTGTGTCAAACTAGGGTGTATGTAGCTTTACCGGGGATAGCTCAGGGTGAGTTGAAACATTTGCCAAATTATTTGCTAAACTTCAAAATTAAAAATAATAAATTATTTTCCCACAAAATATCAATTATTACACACATTTGGCGAGTACCAGAGCTAGTCCTGCTTTTCATATCTCCATAAAAGTCTTGTCATGTACTCCTTCTGGATTGGTCCAGCCAGTGCACCGCAACTGGTATATCAAAGGTCATGGTATGTGCTATCCAGTCTGTAGGATGGTGCATATAAAAGATATCTTGCTACTAATGGGGAAAAAAAGGAGACACCTTTCGATCAGCTACGTCAAATCAACCAATTAGCTCCATTTTCAAATTTGATGAACGATTCTAAATTGCATAACAAATGAGAAATTATGCTACATTTTCTATTTGGCTTTAATCCTACGGGACATTTGCAAATTCAATAGCACCAAAACCATCCCTTTCCCACCCATGCCAAACCTTTTCTTTTCCTGGATGGAGGAAGCTGGCAAACGTCAACACCTGTGCCCATGACAGGCATATGCTATAACAGCTTGTTCTGAATGTGCACGTTAAAACCTATGACATGACCTGACCTAATGAAAAAATGTAGTGTGTTTCCTCTCTAAGACTATATGTCAAAATTACCAAATGTTTGACATCCAATAACCAATGATTCATAAATCAATGTGCTCTAGTGGTGTTGTTAAATAAAACAAACTTTAATTTTTCCTTGTGGATTGGAGCCAGTATTGGAATTAAGAATATCCTATAGTGATGCAAATCTAATTCATACCAACCTGAATTCAGTAATAATTCCACTTATAGACAGTCCCATCCTCTGACAAAAATGTTTTTTGTAAATAATTTCAGTTTGGTTTGGTGCAATTTAGAAAACAATTGGCTCAAAAATATATAGCTTGTACTTGTAGTATGAAAAAAAGGCATTCTCTGTAGGCACCATGTCTGATTAAAACATTTTAATTTAGCTATTTATTTAAATAACCTATTTTCAACCATGACAAAATAAATCACCAGGCTTATATATTAAAAGTCACCATCTTAAATATGGATTGGTTAAAATTTTGTTGATGTGTGACGGAACATGCTCTTAATTTTGTTTTCGCCTGTGGCGATATTAATTGTTTTAGAGGGCCGTGTGCAGTTACAATATGCACTTAAGCCCAGGTGGGCAACTTGTTACGTGATACCTTTGTGCAACGGTCGTCGAGCTTTTCTAATACACACCCAGCCCAGGTGCGGAGGCCATGTGGCCAGTAGTTATGTAATAACTCCGGTAGAGCGGTTTATGACCGGGGGATTTCTGGCGAACTGGCGACAGAATGTCTGGTCATCTAAGAAAATATATAGACTCTGGGAGTGGTGGAAATTCACATAATAAGATTCAGTACCGCGATGTGCCCCCAGGCGATATTTGGATTTTTATAATAAATAGCTAGGGTTTTAAAGATATCAGGGAGAAACATATTGGAAGGCGTCCAGGGGGAACGTTGTCCGTTTGGACTTGGTAATTATATATTTTCTGCTGTGTTGTATAACCTTGATGTGATTGATGTGACTTTAAATATTTTAACACTCTCTAAATAATTATTAAAGCTTAGCCAGTCATCCTAGCGGACCTAGGTAAACTGTAGGTTATTGTCTTTATTGTGATAGGTACCAGTATTAATTCTGTGTTACAAGGTTACTGAATGAGTAGTAAGGTTTAATTAAAAATTAACCAGTTAGGAATAGAGTTGTAATTCCTTTATTAATTAAGTTCCCCTGGAAGCGTTTCTCAATTATCACACGTGTGGGTGTTGTGTCGCGGTGAAGTGATTAGCATATTGTGTAAACTAGACACCCAGAGATTAACTAATTAAGTGATCAGTTCTGGGTTGTTATTATTTGTTGTTGTTAATTAACTACTGCGGCAGTACATTTGTCAGCGTAGGTTAATACAGATTCCAAAGTGTATTGTGTTTTTGTTGTGTTTTCTAGTGAACTAAACGTGCTATATTACATATACTTTATATATAAGATCTTATCTCTGATCATACCTAGACGAGCCACACAGGTTTTTTTTAACTGCCCATTACAGAGAGATCTAATAGATATACAGTTAGGAGAGATATTTGGATAATCGTGTTTCATTCAGTTACGGGTATTACAGGATCCCTGTGACAGGAGTATTGACCATAATTTTGTATCAACAACTGATATTCTTTGTTTCTGACCTGGCCTTATAATTATGTTGTAATTGTTTTCCTTATATTTTCAGTGCCAACTTATAAAGCGTATTTGAAAAGAGCTATGAATGAATTTTCTATATTCAGAGAGGTAATATTTTGGTATTTATATTGAATAAAATAAATTATTTAATTTATTTAAACATTTTGTTATATTTAATTTTTAAAAATATTTAACTTTTTGTCCTGCTATATTCAGGAATAAAGTCATTGAACACTATTAATGTATGCCATTTATTATGATGTATAATATTTAGTATTCTAACAAATGTTAATATTGTAAATAATGTAATAATTTTGAATACAGTTTATTAAAAAAAAATGTTTTATCCTTTTCCATCTGTACTTTTTTTCCTTGTTTTTTTATTGAAAAAAATTAACGAAATTTTATGCAGCTTTTCTAGTTAAATAAAATGGTTGCTTATCATTTATTATAAACTTTCTACCTCTATCTTTATCCACATATTTATTTAATTTCTGTCATACCAATTTGTTTTATAGAAAATTCAAGAACCGTCTCGCCAGAAGTTGCTTCCCGATCCCCTGGAGTATCCGTATGTTCAGCCACGGTACACTCTCGTTCTCGAAATGACTGGTGTGCTCGTGCATCCAGACTGGACAGTAAGTGTTCTCCTTATGTTTTAGAGACCATGGTCACATGGTACTGTACTGCAGGATAATTAGTTAATGGTCATTTTTATATAGAATAGCAACATAATGTTATATATGTCTAATTAAAGTTTGCATATATCATAGATTTTTGTTTCCAAAATTTTCATTATATATATTCCTGATTTTAAAACATTATTTTAAGATCATATATTTCCTGAATGAGCTTTACTCATCAGTGTTGTAGCCTTTTTCTCATTCTAATTACAGCTTTATTGAAAAATTGGAAATTTAATGTTATTAACTTATTAATAAAGTTTTAGGTTTGTCTCTTTGTAGCAGTTATTTCCCTTGTAATACAAAGTAGTTTTAGTTAGTTGAATAACACATCACATCATCATAGTTTTTAAATAAATAAGCACAATATATTGTCTTTTTAAAAACATTTTCCATTATACATTACACATACTGGTGTATTAAATAATTTTAAACATGTCTTGAAATAAGTTAAATTAGATCTATGAAGTACAACAATAAAGTGCATTCTCGAAGACATGTCAAAAGATTTTTCTCATTTTGTTTTGACTCCATTTATTGTCTTGTCTTCGTGAAGTAAAAAGGAGATATATTGGTATTACTTTTCTGACAGTGGCTGTGTTGCATTGTTTACAAACTATAAGTGCTAGGTCAATCAAACTTGGTTTATAGTTGCACATATGAATGCTCATCACAGAGCACTGAAAAAGTTTCTGGTAGGAGAGACATTTAATTCTGAAGAATTCTTATTTTACTGTGTATACATGTAATACATATACAGTATATATGTGTTATTTTATCACTTCATACTGGTATAATATAACATTTATTTGTCATATTTTAAAAGAAGATTTATTTTACATGATTTTAAGACAGATATGATATTATGACTTATACAGATATCATATCATGACTTATACATGTAGTTGTTATGGAAATTATTGTAGTAGTTTCAGAAATTAGTTATTAGTAATCTTTTTTAATTTAAATTGATTTTTGTTTTTTCAGTACGGCACAGGTTGGCGCTTTAAGAAAAGGCCAGGAATTGACCACTTTCTACAAAGTGTGGCACCACCGTTGTTTGAGATTGTTATCTACACCTCAGAACATGGTTATGTAAGTCAAATTATGGACAAATAATAAAGCTGGCACTCAAAATACACTATATGCTTTTTGACAAGCAGCTTGCATTATATGACTATTCAGATTAAGAAATTAGTGCCACATCAGCATTAGGATGACCAATATTAAATAGATATTGTAAAATGAAAAAGAAAAGAAGAAAATGCATAGTTTAAATTACACATATTTTTTTTTTAGGGTTTTGTTTTATCTGGGGGATGGGGGACATACAAGTAATAAAAGTGATAAAAAGCTGTATAATTTGAAAAGAAAAAAAAGGATAATAAAATTGCTTCTTTTTTATTTATTTTTTATTTTTTAAATGGTTAAAACTTGTTTATTTTTTTAAACCATGATTTTGGACATAATCAGTTCTGGCTGTCGGCCTCCCAAGTTGTTACACTTTTTTTTGTTCATCATAATCTTTTTCTACTTTAACCTCCTTCCTCCACCTATAAAAGAAGACCATGACAAACACACTCTCTTGAATTAGCAGTATTTTTTATTATCCCTTTCTGACAAATATCTTTTGATTATTGTGTTTTAGATAATGATAGTTTTATTACTGTATTGCAGATGGCCGATGCACTGATTAACAGTCTGGACCCGAATGGTTTCATCATGTACCGTCTGTACCGGGACACAACGCGATACATGGATGGACATCATGTTAAGGTGAATATGCTTTTACGTTTCAGGGCTTGAACTTAACAAAGGCACCAGCAGCAGTTGCCGTAGTAGCGATAAGAATTGCCATCGGTCGTGGGGAATGACCGATGGCAGTTTTTTGTCGATGAATAAAAATTATTGCCATTGGTTAAAGGAACTCATTCTTGATTTTTATATTTGTTGCCAAAGTTACTGGCTAAAAATTGCCATAGGAAGTTTCAAAATGGCTGTCGGTAAGCATTATGCCTATGTCAAAAACAAAAACAATTGTCATAGGTAACAAATTCTTAATTTCGAGCACTTGTGTTTTCAGATCCCTACTGGTCCGACCGGAGGGGGCTTTAGATTTTGTCTCTATCTGTCTGTCAGTCCATCTGTCTGCCCCACATATAGTTTTATAGACGTTTTTCTGCAGTGCCGTAAGAGATTGAGCTGAAATTTTGTTTATAGCTTTATCATGCACTGTTACAGATCAAGTTTGACTTTATGGGCGATTTATCAATTTTTGACAGAATTAGAACCCTTGAACTTGAAATTTGTTTTTCAGACTTTTTGTTCACAATGTCTAAAGATATTGATATTATTTGTATATAGCTTTCTCATTTTCTGTTAGGTCTCAATTCACAGATGTCATCTGCCATTGGAATCCCATGCTAAATTGTCCAACATCATATTAAGATTCTCATAGGCACAAACAACATATACCATTGCAAACATATATTATATATTTCACTCCCAAATTTACATTTACATCTTGGTATTTATGCTATATCTGCATCTGGCTATAGTATTAGTCTGAACAGGTGATGCAAGTGTGAGTGCGAATAATTTTTACATGCTCATATACCACTAGAGTTTCGAGCATGTCCGTCCTGGGGCCTGTCTCTGGATAGCCAGGGGCTTGTCCTGGGACAGAAAAAAATTAAGCAGACAATTTTGAAATTTACATCCAAAAATTAAATAGTGGGCCTTTAAAATTTTGATACTCATCTCTAATATAATTAATAAAGAAAATTCTAGTCATTAAATTTGGTCGCTAGATTAGATCGGGTGGTCAAAAAGAAATTGGATAAGATGGAGGGGGGGTGGGGATAGAGTTGAAAATGGGCAGAATTTTGAAAATGGCAATTAGTAAAAAAGTTAATAGAAAATTTTTAAAAAAAGAAGAAAAACCCCCAGTTACAAGCCAAGAATAATAAGAATTGACTGCTCGGTCGAATATTTATATAATTTGGAGCATTTTAGAAGGACAGTCCAAAAATAAATAAGAGAAAGAAGAGAGGATCGGACTATTTAATAATATTAAAAAAACATCAACTTTTGAACGAAGGTCTAAAAGTTTAAAGTCCGATCTATATGTCCATGTGAGTGGCCTTGTTAAGGCCGTTAGGGTGCACAGCTTGTAGGGACGAGATGGGTTGCATCCCGTCAAGAAAACCCCTAGATTGACAGTCAGTAGATGTTGAAGGTGTAGTGCTGTACTGAAATACAGATCTTGAGAAGCCGGATCCGTCTGAACGAGAGAGAGAATCAGACTAGGGTATAGTCCAGTCATCATAGGTTGGTATAGTGGGGCAGACGGGCCCGTCTCCGGAGGATACGAGATCGTATCACAATAAAACAAAGTAAAGTCGGTGATGCAGGAACCATTTCACACTGGCCACCCATTCCTCTGTACACCCATGACCCCAAAAGTCAGTGCACAATGTTATAAGTGTTAGAAGTGAATATGTGAACCACAACTTATGTCACAATTAGGAAGTAGTGGACCATGATGAATGAACTGTCACCTGGAAGTGAACTGTGTAGTGAGACCGTACAGATTAAGTTTGATTTTCACATCGATTTACCAGTTGTTTAAAAATTATGGCTCTTGAATTTCAGAGATACAAACATTTGTTTTTCAAACTTTTTTTTTCAATGCCTCCAGATATTAAGCTGAATTTTTGTTTATATCTATAGCTTTATCATATACTGTACAGATCAAATTTGACTTTTGTGGTGAGTTTTTCACTTTTATAAACCTGTCTATGATGGGTCGTATTATGATATAGCGTGGTCCGTCTGTCCGTCCATCTGTTAACTTGTTCTTGTCCGGACCATATCGTGCATACAGATGCATACAGGACCATCAAACCTCACATGTAGGAACAAGTTGGTATGGCGGTGTGTTGCGTACTATTGCTAGGTCACTATGACCTACGTTTCACGGTCTGCTGCACATAACAGTAAATCCTTGTCCAGACCATATCTTGCATGCAGATTCATACAGGACCATCAAACCTTAATTGTAGGAACAACTTGGGATGGTAGTGTGTCATATATGCAATCACTAGGACACTGTGATACAAATAAGGGGCATATCATATACCTCACCAGTATTCTTGTTCACAGAGTTATGGCCATTGAACATAGGAGATGTTGGGCCATTGGGTCCGGCAGGGGCATGTATTGCTTAAACAGTACTGTCGGAGTGCTTGTTTAAATGTAACATTGTTGCAACACACAATGCTGTTTGTGTATTGCTTAATAACACATCATTTTATCCATTGGCTGTTTTAGCTTCCATTTGTTAGAACAAGGCCAGTGCTTATAAAACCTTACAGTCCAGACTTAAATCTTTAATAAAGTCATATGCATGCAGTTTGTATTGTGTTGCCCTGACATTAAAGTCTTAAGACATTAGATTTTTGAGTCAAGATTTTAACAGTTTTACAAGTACAGGGTCAGAACTGATATACCAATGGCTGTGTTAAGTGTTGTCCTGTCTGTGGGAAAGTGTGTGTATTGGTAAAAGACGCTGATGTGGTGTGAAAAGGGTTTCTCTCTAATGTTAACGTGTCAAATTCAAACTATTAGTGACTTAACATACTACCGGGTAGTAGATCTGGTAATTTCTCTTGAACACATTGAATATACAATGCAGCTGGCATGAGACCAAAACACACACACACATATGCATGCACACACACACAGAATATGACAAATATTTTGAAAAGTCACTAGCCGCAGGGCTAGTGGGTTTGTGAAAACCACTAGCCCACCAAGATAAAGCACTAGCCCAAATTCCTGTTTACGAGTATAACAGGAAAATAAAACAAACACTTCAATCATGTTGTAACTTTCAGTTTTTTGTCGTGTCGTACGTTTTGTCTTTTGTCAAGTGTGATCCATCGTCATTGTCCGGTTTCCGCTTTTACCCTCCCCCTGGGGAAAAATAATTGAGCAAACTCTTGGTTGGTATCTAAAGACACTATCAAAATAATTAAATTTAAATGAGGGTACGACAGTGTGACACACGGTAATAGATGGTTCAGTGTATTTGGTAGTTGGTTATATATTTAGGGCCTTCTATTTATGTCGCCAGGAACGGTGATGCCAATTGCTCAAATACATGGCATTCTCCAGTGTCAGACCGATATCAAAAGAATATAACGGCGACATCTAATCCGTTGTTAATTGATGAACAAAAAAAGGTATTATCTTGTATCGGCAGCTGTGTGACGTATTATCCAAGCCGAGTCATTGCATATGCGGTTACAGTAAATTGTTTTCCTGATTGCCGATAACCACATGTCAGCGAAGTATTAACCCTAGAGCGCCGCCTGTATCAAATATGATACACAAAATAAATTAGGTTAATTAAAATTAACAAATATAAAACAGTTTGTACAATCAACATACCATTGTCCACAAATGCCTAATGTATCACATTTAGTACAGAACACTAGTGCCACCTATCGTATTTTTTGAGAATTAGTGTCAAAAGATGGACGAAAACAAGAAGGGCTACATTCGCATCTGAAGAAATGTTTGATAAAGAAATGTAACACGCAGGTGAGTGGGACTGATTAGTAAATTCTATGTATATTTGTAGTAATAAACAAAGAATGCAGTAAACTGAAATAATCTGATACTTACATTTTAACATGTACAGGAAAAGGCGCCAAACTACGCGTATCAAATATGATACGTCAGGCGGTCGTGGTTTGACGTCACTAAAGTTAAGTGTCTCATACCAGAATTTCAAAAATACAAACTCTAAAACAGTCACACGCCAGTGTTTTAAAAATGCTATAGCACAGCAATAATAATGAAAATATATATATGTATTATTATAAACAAGAACTTTATTATATAATAATAATAATAATAATAATAATAATAATAAATTATATAAATAAATAGCCTAAATAAAATAAGTAAAATAAAAGAATATTTTTTTAGTAGATTTTTGTTTTCCATTTCAGATTTTTTGTCATCAATTTCATTATGAATGAGCAACATTTTACATTGAAAGATGCCCTTGAAATAATAGATGGCGACTTAAGTGAAATTGATGGGAATGAAAATGAAATTGAAAATGAAGACCCAGATGACACTAACTGGCTAATTGGGGATCACCATGTCACTGATAGTGACAGTGATGATGATGTGCCACTTATTGAGTTATCCAATAAAAGAAAGAAAATAACGGACGACTATGACAGTGATGATGACATACCTTTACAACAGTTGCTTAATAATAAACTAACACTACCTTACAATTACAAGTGGTGTAAGCAAATGTTTACCCCTCCATCAGATACCAAGTTCCATGGTAATACAACATTGCCACCACTGCCTACATCAAGTGACGGCGAGATAACACCGTATTCACTATTTAAAATGTTCATTACAGATGATATGTTAGCCACAGTGGCCAAAGAAACCAACAAGTATAGTGTTGAAAAAGACGGAAAATCTACCAATACCACCCCTCAGGAACTAGAGCAGGTGCTTGGGATATATTTTTTCATGGGGCTCGCACAGATGCCTAATGCACGATGCTACTGGGAACAGGAAGTAGCTTATAGTTCCATCTCTAGTGTTATGGCACGGGATCGATTTCTGAAATTATTATCGAGGCTCCATTTTTGAGGACAATAACAATGCAACAGATAAAATGAAAGAAGACAAATTATGGAAAATTAGAAGTTGGTTTGAGGCGATGCGGAAAAACTGCATGACTATACCACCAGAAGAGTGCCAATCTGTTGATGAAATCATTATCCCTTTCAAGGGTAGGTCACATTTGCGTGTGTACATGCCAAACAAACCTCACAAGTGGGGATTCAAGCTATGGGGTAGGTCGGGGTCTGATGGCTATATTTATGACTTTGACTTGTACCAGGCAGCCTTCAAAGATGACAAATCAGAACTTGGTCTCGCAGCAGGTGTAGTTGAGAAGCTGACAAATACTTTGCCATCAGATCGGCATTTCAAAGTATTTGCCGACAACTACTTCTCGTCTATACCACTTGTAGAAAAATAAAAAAAAAGGAAGATATGGTACATTGGCACTGTGCGCATGAATAGGGTAAAAAATTGCAAATTATCTGATGATAAGGAACTGAAAAAAAACAAGCGTGGGCACTACGAGTACATGGTTGAAGAAAAAACAAATACGGTTTGTCTTCGTTGGGTTGACAACCGACCTGTCAGCCTGATATCGTCATACGTTTGTGCAGACCCAGTTGGACAAGCGAGACGTTGTAACAGAAAAGAAAAAAAATATGAAACTGTTGACAAACCTGCCATTGTCGAAGAGTACAATAAGTTTATGGGTGGCATAGATCTTCTCAACATGTGCACATCCATGTACAAGTACAACTTGCGATCGGCTCGATGGTATTTATACCTCTTCTGGTATTCTGTTACCATTGCTTTGGTAAATGCCTGGTTTGTGTACCGAAGGTATCATGGTGAAATTGGCACAGAAAAGAGAAAAATCATGAGATTGAGAAAGTTCCAGGCATTGTGTGCCCAATCACTGACGAGTGCTGGAAAAGAGAAAAAGAAACGTGGGCGTCCGTCTGAGGAAGACCAGTCGTTACACCAATCTCCACCGGTGAAACGACCAAAATCCTCCAAATTGGTCGCACCTGATGTTCGGAGCGACGAATACAACCATTTCCCAACATGGGACAAATCTCGCCAGCAATGCAAATTATGTCCTGCAGCAAAACCGTTCTTTAGCTATGTGAAATGCCAAAAATGCCACGTCCACCTCTGTTTGAACAAAGACAGAAATTGTTTTTACGCATTTCACCAGTGATAAGACCTAGTTCTAAAAACTCACATCTTTGGAGTTATTGTTGTTAATTCTTTTAAGAAGTTTATTGTTATGATTTGATCATTTCGCAGGTTTACAGTTGGAAAATTTTTTTGCATTTCTTCGTTGGAGTTCATCAGTTTCGTTTTACAAGAAGAAATATGGCATACATGAAATAACACGGTTAACATTTTACATTAGCACCTGTTGAATACGTTCTGGTTTTTTAGTCTGCTAATAATGACGACAGTTGAGAGGGATGAAATAATGTTGATCGCAACGTAAAATAGCACAAATATTCGACACCGTATCATATATGATACATTGGGAACTAACTGTTTAAAACCTAATGTATCATATATGATACTGTCCCTAAATTTGGCCAAAAAGTCCCAAAACTTTATTTTATTATATTTTTAGTTTTTCTTACATTGTTTGTTGATTGTTCACCAACTGTGATATTTTTCACATCGCTATTTATATGTTCAGGCGTTCTAGGGTTAAATTAGAAAACAATAGGTAAATAAAACAAACACTGAAATTCAAAGCATGGCTGGGGTTTACTTGATTGAGATTAACCTGTCGTCGCGATTGGTGATTTCCAAGTTCTTAGTCTAAAAGATATGTGCGAGATTAACTACCACGTGACGTGTCTAACCAATCAAAAGACGCATGTCATTAGACTTATTTCCTGTGCCAGAAACTTGAAAGGGAAAGGTAAACAATGCATGCTGTAACTGTGACGATGTAGAGATAGCATGTTACTGCAGTTTGAAGACCTAGCTCAAGTGGATTATTATTATATACTGATTGCGTTGTTGATATTATTTGATGACAAACGTCACAATCAAATTTATTAAACGAAATTTCAGCCGAGAGAAAAAGAAAAAAGAAAGAAAGAAAACCCCCCAAAAAAAACCCATGATCGAGCGATAACGAGAGGAGGGGGAAAACCACTTGCGTTTCTCACTAGCCCGAACTTAAAAATCACTAGCCACAGGCATCGGGCTAGCGGATTTGTCGAACTCTGTCTAGTGGTGTCATTAAACAAAACAAACTGTAGAAAAGTGTGTATAAAAGATCTCTTGCTGCTAGAAAAATATAGCAGGTTTCCTCAGAAGACTACATATTAGTTTGCTCTAGTGGTGCTGTTAAACAAAACTGACTTTTAACTTTATATATAGCTCTCTGTAAAAAGGATAACAGTGAGCTGCCATACACTATAGTGAATAATACAGAAACACAAATAAAAACAATAAGTCTTCAGAGGTTCTAGAATGTTTTTTAAATCCACTAGCCATGGGATCAGTGATTTTTTAAATTTACTAGCCACAATTAAAAAAATCACTGGCCCTACTTTACTTTAAGTTAATACAATTTTACTAAATAATAGTAATAATCAGATATGTTACCTAAAGGGTGAGATAGAGCTTAAAAACACTAACATTGGGGGGTTGGGGTATTGGTAGGATATTCATATTTACAAAATAGACTTATTTGCAACATTTGACAATTTTTTGTTTTCACTAGCCGTCGGGCATGGCAATAGTAGTTATTTACTAGCCCAACACTGAATATCACTAGCCATAGGAGTGGGGCTACCATAATCTAGAAGCCCTGGTCTTTAATCAACCACAGTCCAAACAAGAATTCTGCAGAATTAAATGTCTCGCCTACCAGAAACTTTTCTATGCACTGTAACAAACATCCATATGTGCAACTATAAACCAAGTTTCATTAACCCAGGACTAGTTTGTAAGAAACTGATCTAAAATAAAAACAAATTTAATGTTAAAGTTAAACCCAAAAGTGGACATTGTCGCGGATGCTACCATCAGAAAAGCACTACCAATATCTCACCTCTTTACTTCATAAAGGCGACACAACAGCAAATCAAGTTTTAACTATATAATGAAGTTGCTCATGGCATTTACTGGATGTAGCCCAGTGGTAAAGTGCTCGCTTGATGTGTGGTCGGTTTGGGATTGATCCCCGTTGGTGGGCCCCATTGGGCTATTTCTCATTCCAGCCAGTGCTCCACGACTGGTGTAACAAAGGCCATGGTATGTACTATCCTGTCTGTGGGATGGTGCATATGAAAGATCCCTTGCTGCTAATCGAAAAGAATAGCCCATGAAGTGGTGACAGCAGGTTTCCTCTCTCAATATCTGTGTGGTCCTTAACCATATGTCCGACGCCATATAACCGTAAATAAAATGTGTTGAGTGCATCATTAAATAAAACATGTTTTTTCCTTTGTTCTCCTCATCTTATCAAACAAAAACTAGACAACATAAATTTTGATGAGTTAAATATTATTTAATTAGATACACCTACAGTATCGGCAAAGTGAGAACAGTGACATGAATGAATAGCAAAGTGTTAGTGTGTCTGTGAAGGAATTTTTATAATAATAATAATGGAAATATAAATCTGTTGTAACCTATGTGTTACCAGGGGCCTAATTCACTAAATTCTCGCAACTTTGCGATCTCTCAGTGCAGTGCTAAAAGACTTGCAAAGAGGATGTTTTGTTGTGTAGCAGAGCCAAGAGATCTTTGTGAATTAGACCCTAGATCCAGATTTTGTGGTAACATGTTCATGGGTTACCAGACACCTTTGCTTATTTCAGTTTAGTTGTATTGATTAGCAATGATTAGCTTGGGTGGGAGTGTGGGTGGGATCATCATCTCTCTATTAGAAAAGACACTTAAGTTGATGATGATTATAATAAAAAAAAATCTTTAATGACCATCAATAACATTTTGCAACTTGGTGTTGATTATGCAACAATCCATTACAGTTCAAAGTCAATTCATCAAGATACGTGTTTCACAGACAGACCTGTTTCTGGCCTTAAGTGATTAAAGATGTTTCTCGGTTTTCTTTCTTTTTTTTAAACCTGTAAAGATAAAAACAAATCTTGGCCTCAGCTATTTATTTTCTTTTATTGAATTTTGAGCATTACAGCCCTACATCTGTTGCTAAGTACACTTCATTTAACACAGTCAATCTCCAGTACTAAAGAGTTCTTTTTCACATTTGTGTTTATTCCTTTTTATGACCTAAGAGTTGTTGGTTTTTTCTGATTGTACACAAAGTCATGAAAAGTATAAAACCATTGGCAAAATATCCTATCGTTGGAGATGCAAACAAAACGTGTTTTGATTTATAACACTGATTGGCTTGTCACGTCAAGGACACATTGATTTTTAATAAGTACTTTCTCATGTCGGTCTGTTTCTGCTGTGGTAGATGATTAATGCGTTAATAGGAAATAACGATTTCATACATGATTGATTATGGATGTTGTTTTTTTGGGTAATTACTTTGAAATGTTAAGTAATTACCTCTGAAATATAAAGGCAGGATTTACCTCAGTAGACAGCTTGCCTGAGTTCAAGGATCGAAGATCCTTAGCAGACCCACTGGGTTTTTACCATCCCAACCAGTGCCCCATGACTGGTATAGCAAAGTTTATGGTATGTGCTGCTATGTGCATATAAAAGATCCCTTGCTGCTAATGGAACAAAGTTTGTTTTGTTTAATGACACTACTGGAGCACATCGATTAATCAATCATGGACTATTGGATACATGTCAAACATTTGGTAATTATGACTCGTAGTCACCAGAGGAAACCTGCTATATTTTTCCAAATGCAGCAAGGGATCTTTTATATGCATTTCCTCACAGACAGAAAAGTGCATACCTGAGCTAAATCCTGCCCCTCTAATGGAACAATGTAGTACATTTCCTCTGAAGACTGTCAAAATTACTCAAATATGTTTAATATCCAATAGCTTATGATTAATTAACCAATGTGCGTTATTGGTGTTATTAAACAAAAACAAACTTCTTCCCTTTAAATTTGTCTTTTTTTTTTTTTTTCTACTGTAATATTGTCAATGTTATTTTGACAATATGTTTTATTTTATTTTCCCCAATCCCTTCTGTACAAACAAACAAGATACAGGTGTTTTTGGTTTTTCACTGATAACACATAATGTACATACACATAATTATGCGCACGCACGTACACACACATTCACATAAAAAACTGCCACACTTCATTTTGATATTGTATTTATTATTTATATTAACGTAATTATTTAATATATTTTTTACATTAGTATTGATTAATAAATTTTCCAGCCAATTTCTGGAGCTCATGTTTTGTTTTTCCAAATAATTCCATAAGCTTAAAAAATAAAAAAATAAAGAAATTAAAAACAACATAATCTTTATACCATATACGCAAATATTTTCGCGACTAAAATAATTCGCGATCGGGCTTTCATGTTACATTTTCGCGAGGAATTATTTTCGCGACTGTGTCCCCCGATAATAAAATCAAAATTACCCATATTTCATTTGCCAAACTCTTTTCAATGACGATTTCACGCACACACTTCATGTTCACCATGCTGTCTGCGAGACGTCAATGTTGAATGTATGTCTGATAAGACTATTGTCATGTTATCGATGGAACATGCACATGCGATACAGAAAATTGAAACACGCAAATGTCATAAGAAATAACTTTTCATTATTGGTGGTACCCACAAACTTCCATTTAAGGTTACAAAGAAAACAAACAAAACTGAGATTACGTAACAACAGACTTACACCCAAATGTGTGCCATTTCGATCAAATCCATGGGACCAGGCAGGTTTACAGAATTACGTGACCTTGCGGACCTCTGACTACTTGATTCTGATATGGGTTGGGATGTAGAGATAAGACTATATATTATAAGGTAAATAATAATATACCAAATCGAAAATAAGTTCGCGTGTAATTAAATTTGCGGTGCTATCAATTAGGGTCTCCACGAGTACTCGAGTACTCGGGCATGGGTCGAGTCTTGCTAGACTCGAGTCCTGTGAGCGGACTCGAGTACCCATACAAGGTGGAATACAATGATGAACTATAATACACTGGACAATGTAGGACAATAATTACAGGATTAGATAATCAACGATTTAAGTGACACAATAATTATAAAATCATGCACTAGTTTCTTTTTTTAAACTGGCCGTCCATCCATCATAACACTAAATATATCAACCGGTTTCTAAATGCAATACAATGACATGATTTGGCATCCATGTTCAGCCCTGGAATTAAAATGCATAATTCTATTTAACTTTATTCTTTAATCTCATCATCATCTAGTGTAAGTTTCGGGTACTCGGGTCCGGGTCGAGTTTGACCTTCGGGTACTCGAGTCCAATATTTTGGACTCGTGGAGGCCCTACTATCAACGTGTTCGCGATTTTCACAGTATATTTTATTTTTGAACATATTTGTGTATACAGTAACAAGATTTAGTTGAGTTATAAACAAAATCATGCAAGTATATTATTCATTGTGGTGACAGGAACACAAACATATTGGGGGGACTTTATTATTAATAATGACTGACACTCCAAATTACTGGATTTAAATGGATATTACATTGTGGTAACATAATAGACTGCTTTTAACACAAAAGGAGATACGCTTTTTTTACTTTTATTTTCACATGACAGATTCCTACAGTGACAAACATGCTTTTAGTGGGTGGAGGTTACAGAATATTTTACGATCTTCTCCGATAAGTTTGTTAAAATGTATTTTTTGTGACTTATTCTCATGACTGTTTAATTTTCATCAGCAGAGCCTTTCTGATGCTGATTTGTCTGGCTACTATCTGTCATCCAAGAGTTTTAAAGTCTATCACCAACAGTTTACACTTGTCATATCATTATACATTATGCTGGGACTTAGTACAGGCACCCCCTTAGACCAGTGCTCTCAAACTAATAATGAGATTTTATAAGTCTTAGGTGGGATTTAGCTCAAAAAGATCCCTTGATGCTTTATCAGTAGGAGTAGCCTATGTGGCAGCAGTGGGTTTCTTCTCTCTCTTAAATCACCATCATATTATAGCTATATTGAAAAATGTGTTTAGGGTGTCATTTAATAACTAATTCTTTTCTTTCTGCTAAATTTTGTAATAAAATTTTGAAATATAAAGAAAAAAAATTCTATATGGTCTGCTTTCTTTTATAGTTTGTTTTTGACATCAAATTGCCGATGATTAATAAATCAGTGTGCTCTAGTAGTGTTGTTAAACAAAACAAACTGCTTCTATAGGTTGTTTAAATAATTTAGAAACTTAGTACAGGAATATTTAACAGAAGACCACACAGAGTGAATTTATCTATTTTTTAAATTACTTTTTTGACATGGTGGCCTTGGTGCTTGTGGCCATCTGTATATTCGTGAAAAAAAACCCTGTGCTGCTGTGGATGGATTTAAAATTCTTTGAATTACTGGGCAGTGCAGTCCAAAGCGTCTGCCAAGAACTCATAACTAACAAGTGTATTAGACACAACTGTCAACACTAGACATGGTGTTGTGCACTTTCATTTGTAAAGTCAACAGTAACGGTTTATGGTTTTCTTTCATTAATAGAAGGTTACTGCACAAAATATGCAGAAATGCCTATATTGTGATGAAAACATTTTAAAACTGGGAGATATCCTGGCAAATGAATTGCAAAAAAAAGAAGATATGTGTTGTTTCCATCACCAGACTAGACTTTTGTCCAAGCTCCAGGTTCTATAAGTGGTGCTATATAAGGAGGGGGGGGGGGGGGGTTGTAATTTTGAACTGATCTCCAAAAATTATCAAAAGCAACTATGTACATTTGTTACATTTTAATATCCAAAGCACCCCATCTTCCCCACACAAATTGTGTCAGGTTTGATTACATCCTGTAGCGATTTCTGCTGAATAAGCACACAAATCACATCAAAGTGACGTCATCATTTAGGAAAAGATACAAGAGCGTGGCTCAAGAAATAAAAGCACATTGCTCACCCAATATATGTACCGTATATGTTATCTGGCAAAGTTCACACTGCATAAGAATTGCTGAGTAAGCAAACTGCATAAGCATGCCTCTATTTATGTAATCCTTGCTATTATTCATTAAAGGGACGGACCCTAGTTTTTAAACACTGCATCATATTTTTCACTATTAGAGATGTTTATGATCACTGAAATCAAACATTACTTATATTTTATTGTTTATATTATCCATTTCTGTAGAACCGAAGTGCTTCTGATCATCCTGGTGTTTCTAATAAACAAAATGTATTTTGTTTTTATGAATTAAAAAAAAAGAGGAGGAATACAAATGAAGTGACATTTGTAGCACATTGGAAAGGGTCTTAAGATGCAATATTTACAGGGCTAGCTATGGGTTGGCAAAACATTTCACCAAATTGTCTATTAGACATTAAAAATTGCAGAAATCAACAGTTTTTAGTTTTTTTAATGTCAATTATTACACGAAATTATTTCGACAAATTAAAATAAAATTCGCCAACTGCTTTCAAAATTGCTGTTTTCAAAATTTGCTATTGGGGAATTTGGCAAGTGCCAGATCCAGTCCTGATTTATTTCCTTTATGGCTAGGCTTATTGTTTTATTAACCATTTTTAGCTGTGAATGGATAAAAATATGGCTGAAAAGTGAGTAACAACTTACAGTAATAATTCTTGGAGACCAATCGGCTAACAGCAGTAAGTTGGCCTTATGACTGTATTTGATGTCATTGTTTCAGTGATGACTTAATAATATGTAATTACTGTTACGGTGCCTGTATCCAAAAGAGGTTTGGGTATGTCTGTATTTATTAACTTGTCATTTCATTCAACTTATTTTCAGGCTTATATCCAATTAAGGTTCAAGCACACTGTCCAGGGCACACACCAGCTATCAGGATTGTCTGTCCAGGACAGTGGGTTAGTTGTTACTGGTTAGTGTGAGCGAGAAGAGGATGTAGTGGTCTTACACCTACCATATTGAGTCGTTAAAACTAGCTCTGGGTGGGAGCCGCCGGTACCAGGCTGAGAACCCATTACCTACCACCCACATATCTGATGGTTTAACCACGACACCACATGTCCGATGGAAACAAACTTTCTTGAATATAATTATTAATTTTTCTCTGTTTTTGTTAATCTTGCACAGGATCTTTCTTGCTTGAATCGAGATCTGTCCAAGGTGATCTTCCTTGACTGGAATCCCCAGTCGTTCAAGCTACAACCAAAAAACACGTTTCGACTCAAGAAGTGGAGCGGGGAAGATGGAGACACCACCTTGTATGATTTGGGCAACTTCCTTAAAAGTAAGATCATAATTATATTTCTTAGCATACTGACCATGGTATCATGGTGATTTCACAAAATGGTAGCCTGTTTTACAAAACATTGTGGGCCGAATTTACGAAGCCTGTTTTTCTTAAATGCAGGGGTGAGCCGTAGCCCAGTGGTAAAGCGCTCGCGTGATGCACGGTCAGTTTGGGATCGATCCCCATCAGTGGGCCCATTAGACTATTTATCGCTCAAGCCAGTGGACCATGCTGGTACATAAAGGCCGTGGTATGTGCTATCTTGTCTATGGGATGGTGCATATAAAAGGTACATAAAGGCCATGGTATGTGCTATCCTGTCTATGGGATGGTGCATATAAAAGATTCCTTGCTGCTAATCGAAAAGACTTTCCCATGAAGTGGCGACAGCAGATTTTCTCCCTCAATATCTGTGTGGTCCTTAACCATATGTCTGACACCATATATCTGTAAATAAAATGTGTTGAGTGCATCGTTAAATAAAACATTTCCTTCCTTCCTTCCTTTTTAAATGCAGGTGTTTGAGAATTGTAGATGTATGTAGTTACATGCATGTAAGACATAAACAGGCTTCGTAAATTCGGCCCTGTAGGTTTACCTTCACTGTTAGCCGTTTTACACTTGTGGTACATTTCAGGTACTTACAAAATATGTTTTCAGCCTAAGATTTACTTATACAAATAAAACTAGGCTTACAACGATTTGTGAAATAGTCTGTTGGAATATACAGTTGGTAGTCCATGTACTACTTGCATTTCAGCATGAAAAGTTTGTTAAAGTTTGTTTTGTTTAATGATACCACTAGAGCACATTGATTAATTAATCATCGGTTATTGTATGTCAAACATTTGGTATTTCTGACTCGTAATCATCAGAGGAAACCTGATACATTTTTCTTAATACAGCAAAAGATCTTTTATATGTACTTTCCCACAGACAGAAAAGCACACACCATGGCCGTTGACCAATTGTGGTGCACTGGTTGGAACCAGAAAAAAACTTCAGCATGCAGAAGGAAGGAAATGTTTTATTTAACGACACACTCAACACATTTTATTTACGGTTATACGGCATTAGACATATGGTTAAAGAGACCATTCGTCCCTATTTGGAATTGCGACGGGACGTAGCCCAGTGGTAAAGCGTTAGCTTGATGCGTGGTCAGTCTAGGATTGATTCCCATCAGTGGACCCATTGGGCTATTTCTCGTCCCAGCCAGTGCTCCACAACTGGTGTAACAAAGGCTGTGGTATATACTATCCTGTCTGTGGGATGGTGCATATAAAAGATCTCTTGCTGCTAATCGAAAAGAGTAGCCCATGAAGTAGCAACAGCGGGTTTCCTCTCTATATCTGTTTGGTCCTTAATCATATGTCTGACGCCATATACAGTAACCGTAAATAAAATGTGTTGAGTGCATCGTTAAATAAAATATTTCCTTCCAATTTGGAATTATCCGGGGTTTTGTATGAAATTGTCATAGTGAACTTTGCATAGGAATTACACCGGTATCACTTTTGTGTTTGAAATTATTGTCAAAGGGAAGTTTTTCTGTACATGTATTGGGAACTGTCAGGTTTTTTTTATATAATATTATCAGAACAAGCTTTGTCTTTATATTTGGAATTATTAGTTTTATATGTACAGTAAAAGTTCTTAAGACCAGACCCTCTGTAAACTGGAATTCCCTCAAAACCAGATGTTTTACAGTTCCTTTAAAAAAAACTGGGGCCTAATTCACTAAACTCTCGCAACTTTGCGATCTCGCAGTGCAATGCTAAAAGACTTGCAAAGAGGATGCTTTGTTGTCTAAGAGACCTTTGTGAATTAGGCCCCAGAACAGAACTTAACGTCTCTAAACCGGATCTCTCTTAAAACCGGATCTCTTAAAACCGGACATTTGTCTTGATCCCAAGGGTATCCAGTTTAGAGTGTTTTCACTGTATATAGAAATGTCAGATGTTTTTGTTTTTATTCTGTATGTGGAACTGCCAGAGGTTGTCTGTATTCTGTCTCTACATGAAATTGTCAGATACTGTGAGTTCCAAGTATCAGGATCTGTTTTGTTGTCATATTCTAGCCAGCTGTAATAGACTGCACCAACACACAGGTTGTTTGGGTCATGGCGATCTAGCAGCATGTCACTGTTATGATTAATGGTTACCATGACTACAGGAGTGTTTGTTAATATTTGGACTTTGATAACATGTTTTTACAGTAATATCTCATGATGAATTTATTAGTATTTATACAAAGTTGCCGTTCTGTCAGCAGAGCAAAATTAATGTTGAGTCATAAAGATGAAACAAATTGACAAAACACTTCCGTTTTGTTTGGTTTTGTCATAATATATTCATTTCTGTCTTTTAATGGACTATAATTGTATAATCACATTGCATTATTGATTAAGAATCTTCCACAAAGGAAGTAGACTGCATTTGAACAAAAGACATGCAGGGACGCTGTTTATGTCTGCTTCAGGCCAATCCTTGAAAACTTTTTTTTTCTTCTTTAAATATTGTAATACAGTGAATGGACTTTATTTTTTAATACAGTAAAGCACACTTATAACGAACTTCCTTAGAACGAACTATTGCATAGAGTGAACTGATCATAAAGTCCTGTTTTATCTACCTATATACATAAAATGAACATGCTTAGAACAAACTATTGCATAGAGTGAACTGATCGTAAAGTCCCGTTTTATCTCCCTATGTACATATAACGAACATGCTTAGAACAAACTATTGCATAGATCGAACTGATCGTAAAGTCCCGTTTTATCTCCCTATATATTAATGACCAACTTGTACTAATGTGTACAACAAACTACTGCTGTAACGAACTAACTATCATGGTCCCTTCAGGTTCGTTATAAGAGTACTTCACTGTACTTAAATGTTTATATATATTTTTAATATATTCTTTGAATTTAAAAAGACTATTCTGAATTTACTGCCATTGTTAACACGTTTCTGTCTGTTGGCATCTAACATCCCTTTTCACCACTGAAAATACATATGAAATGCAGTCCCTTGTTTAGAATATCAGTTTTTGTAAACAGGGTTCTTATGTGTCCTGGAAATCCTGGAATGTCCTTGAATTTTGTGATTTTAAAATCCAAGCCTGGAATGTCCTGGACAAAAGCAGTAAATTTTATTGTGTCCTGGAAATTTAGGCCAAAAATTTGGTGGTTTATTTTTTCCCCATCTTTAATTTTGTTGTTCTCATGACCTGTCTAAATTCAGACAACAGTTTCTTGTAAAAACATTCATTGATTGAACATTTCATGTCCTGGGGGTGAAAAAAAAGTCCTGGAAAAGTCCTTCGAAATGTCCTTGAATTTGATGTTTTTTCAGGTGTAAGAATCCTGGTATATTCAATTTGTTTCTGATGATTTGTATTGTTTGTGGTAGTGTAAATTTCATTTTATTACCTCATATATGTGTTTTAATATATGTGAAATTGGAAGGTAAAATCTACAAATAGTAGGACAACCAAAAACATTGCATATACACACACTAATATGTTTTATTCTAAGTACAAAAATTTATTTAATATGTACTGCAAAAAAAAAGAGGTTCAATTAGTTTAAAATATGTTTCAGTGGCAACAAGCTACAAAAAATAATAGATTGGTTAGCTAATCAAAATATTTTGTAACTGTGGCCTTATGATCAGAGAAAATTAACATTGAATGATAGAGACTTTCACATGGGGGAAAAAAAGAGAGAGAGGAAAGAGAGAAAAAAAAAAGAAATTAAAAGCTTTTTGATATATTCTCATCTGAATCGATATCAAGTATTATAGAAATAATCGTGTGAATGCCCTTCACTAAATTCAGTTGTGCTGTTTTCATTATCACACGGTAATATTTTTTCCTTGTCTGCTATCTAATAAATTGCACCTTTTAATGGATTCCATTGCTTGTAGTATGAGACCGAAAATATCTTCTGTCAGGGTCCGGAAATAAAAGCACAAAGATAAACAAATTTCATTGACAACTTTGGTAGTGGTGCGACTAAATCGATGAGATAACTGCTGCTATTGGATCTATTTTTTCACCTTCTTTATAACATTATTACACAACAGAATGATTTAATGTCACGTTATTGCTAATCAATTGAGCTTTTATATGTTATTTCTGCCCCCCTGTATCCATTAGTGCATGCATCGACGACATCTGACATGTTAAGAAAATTGTAATTAAGTCTTTCAAACTTTTGTTACATTTAATAGCCTCTTTTTTTTTCTGCTCGATGTGTGGAAATAATGCAGTGCAGTTGCTTTTGATTGATTGATTTATTAATTAATATTTAATGAATTTTAAAAAAACACAACAAATTTGTTGGTTCCAATAAGAAATATATATAAATATGTTCTTAGAGCTGTTTTTAAAAAGGAAAATAAAATATGGCTTCAAAACCTGCAATTTTTGCCTTGCACCGACCAGTGATCCATAACTGGTTCAACAATGGCCATGGTTTGTGCTATCCTGTCTGTGGGAAGCGCAAATAAAAGATCCCTTGCTGCTAATCGGAAAGAGTAGCCCATGTAGTGGCGACAGTGGGTTTCCTCTCAAAATCTGTGTGGTCCTTAACCATATGTCTGACGCCATATAACCGTAAATAAAATGTGTTGAGTGCGTCATTAAATAAAATATTTCTTTCTTACTTTCTTTCTTTCCTACCCATTGAGCCTTTGGAGTTGGTATCTGGATTGAAAATCCCATGCCTCTGCTTTTATGAAGTAAAAAGGCAAGATATTAAAGTTAACATTAAAATTTTGTGTTTAAATCAGTTTCTCACAAACTACATGTATAAGTCTTAGGTCAGTGAAACTTGGTTTATAGTTGCACCTATGGATGTTCATCACAGTGCACTCAAACATTTTATGGTACTTGGTAGGCGAGACACGTTTTTCAAGTTGTTTAAAGGGACATTCCTGAGTTTGCTGCAATTTTTAATATGTTATTGACCAACAGAGACTTTTGAACGATTGTAATTACATATCAAATATATTTTTCTGCATAAAGTATTAAGGGCTATATATTAAATGTATTTCTGATCGTTCTACTATTTGTACTAGGTTAAATTTCATTTTATGTCCTAAATTGTTTTGTTTTTCGTACATACGAAATTATTTGAAGACAAAATCCAGTTTGGGCTTCTTACAAATATTAAGATGACCAGAAACACATTGAATATACAGAAACTGATATTCTAAACAAGAAAATATATTAAATATGTAAGTTTAATCATAGAAATATTTAATTTTTCTGAAACATCTTACAATGCAGCAAACTCAGGAATGTCCCTTTAATACATGTAGCTGGGATATTTTTTTTATTATTGTTAGTGATCTTTCAGCTTTTTTATATGATTTCAGGTCTTTTAAAAAAAACAATTCGCATTAGTATTTTTTTATAAAGCAAATAGGATTTGATCCTAGATACTAGAAAATTACCTTTATTTAAGTATACAACATATAGTATATACATTTCAGCTTTTGAAAGATATGTCAGCTTTTTAAAATGGAGCCATCAATATTACATTTCTAAAAAAAAAAAATGTTTTGTGTAATATGAAATTGCATGTGAGGGGTTGGGGAATAATGTGAAGACTTTCTTTCTTTTTTCTTTGGTGGTACAGGTACATAATACTGGCAGTGAATGCAAAATAAAGGATCAGATTCTATTTACTTAATTCCATCCAGAAATATTTTAATGGATCAGTGGGGAGGAGTAAGGTCAATACCCTCATGTCTCTATCATTAACAACTAACCATTAACACACACACATACACACACACTCACACTCGCACACGCACACGCACACTCACACACACACTCGCACACATGCACGTACACGCGCACACACACACACACTCACACGCACACACACACACACTCACACACACTCACACTCACCCCCTCGCGCACGCACACACACACTCGCACACACACACTCACACTCACACACACGTGCACACACACACACACACACACATACATACACACACACACACACACACACACACACACACACACACACACACACACACACACACACACACACACACAGAGTCCTGGACAGACAGCCCAAATAGCTGAGGTATATATCCAGGGCAGTGTGCTTGAACTGTAACTGGATATAGGTACCAAAATCAAGTTAAAATGGACAAATACAAGATGTACCTTTTAGTAGTTTTACAAAAATCAGATGCAACTCAACAAATGGTTTTATTTTGTATTTGGATCACAGTTAATTTTTATCCTGATCCATTTTTTAGTTTGTGGGAAATGGATTAGGAGTGGTTGATTTCTTTTTTATCTTAATGGCCTGAATTTACAAAGCCTGTTTATGTCTTACACATGTGTAACTACATACATTTACAATGCTTAAAACACCTGCATTTAAGAAAAACAGGCTTCGTAAATTTGGCCCAGTATCATTTACAAGTAATACATCTATCAGTAGTTAATAAGCATGAGGAGCCTTTGCCTTTTATTTTTATTACAGTGAATATTATCAGTCGCATGTAGACATTTGTAAGTACAATAAATTATCCATTGATGATCCGTATATTTTTGTGTTTGTTGCTTTGTACACTAGACACCTTTATTTTATACTTGATTTTTATTTTTTTTATTTGGGGGTGGTGGGCATTATGTAGAGGGAAAATACAGTATTTGTTTTTATACGCCTGTCTATGATGGGTCTTATTATGGTATGATATTGTCCATATGTACAACATGTACGTCTGTCTGTCAACTTTTTCTTGTCTGGACCATATCTTGCATACAGATGCATACAGGATCATCAAACCTCACATGTAGGAACAACTTGCGATGGTGGTGTGTCACATACAATTATGGTTTTCCATCAGACTCCTGACGGGCTTATTATGCACCTTATCGGTACTCTTGTTTATTTTAGCTGTGGGTACGAGTGGTGTTGAGGATGTACGGGATGTGATGGAGTACTACAGCCAGTTTGATGACCCCATTGCAGCTTTCAAAGAAAACCAGAGGAAACTTCAAGTAAGAGGATTCACTTAGATCTGGTTGTACAGTTAATTACAGAATATTTATTTTCTTACAAATGATAAACTTTAAAATGGTGACCTGTTGTTTTCATATCCACTTATGTGCTGCTGTTTGCAGTGGACTCTTATCTAGCCTTGTTTGTGTTTTGTGTTAAGAATGTTAAAGTATTTGAACAGCAAGCGTGGTTAATTCTAGAATATTCCTCATCTTCAAAAGAAGGAGATGGTTTCAAGTAGCATTTCAAGAATATTGCAACTTTCCAGGCAACTGGTCCTTCAGTATTGGACTGGTAGGGAACTACAGTTTTCATCTCTATATGTCCGTCTGTCCGACATATAGTTTTCCAAAAAAAATTCACAATGCTTCAAAATATTCAATGACAGATCAAGTTTGACTTTCATAACAATTTATCCCTTGGCCCTTGAACTGAACTTAAGAGATATGAACATTTATTGAGCCAGGCAGGGCACATGTATTGCATTAGCAGGACTCTCAGAATGCTTGTTTTATATAATAGGGGATAAATGGTTGCTTGTCATTATTAAGTATTGGAATTGCTTCTTTGTGATGGTTAATGAGCACATTGGATTATCTGTTATCCAGGGGTGGGAAAAAATAAAATTGTAAATCGGTCCCACTTGATGTCATCACTACCGAGGGGGAATGCTTTTCCCCACCCCTGCTGTTATTCATGATTTCAAGTGTTACATGACTTAGAGAGCTAATGAATATTTTTTTTTTTTTTTTTATATATTATTTATTTATTTTGTTTTTGTCTTAACAGGAGCAGGAGCAGGCACTAGCTCAACAACAGAAGCAAGAAGTGAAGAAGCCAGCGCCAAGCTGGGCCGGCCTGAACATCTTTAAGAGATGATGGCTGCCGCGGTTTGGTCCTGTTGACTGGTACACATGCCCTGATCTGCTAAAACTGTTTTTTTTTTTAATGCAGGTGCTCAATTGACCTCCATCCATAGATATATAGCTGTAAACAATGGTGTTTTTATGATCTTCATATGACCTCCCAGAAACGGTTATTAAACATTTGATACATTTTGTACTCACTCTCAGACAATTGTGAATACAGGGTTTGAACTTTAGAATTTGTCATACATAGCAATTGCTTTTTTAATGCCATTGGTGAAACGGCTTACTGATGGTAATTTTGAACTTACAGCAATTTGGGGTTTTTTAATAACTTTTGCAGCAAATAAACATGACTGAAGGGTTTGCTGTATAAAAGTCGGTTTCAAATGTCAGGGGTGGGAATTCTCCTCGGATCTTCTGTTTTCCTCTCATGGAAATTGCATTTCCTCGCATTTTAATCGTCCTTTCCTCCAAAATGTGTCAGATGGCACAGATTTTAACCTAGGATTTGAAGAATATCCAGGACCCCTCTAGATTTTCTCTTTTTTTACAGTTCGCCATTTCCCATCTCTGAATGTACAAAATTGTGTATACATTTTGGTGTAAACATTTTGTGGATGTTGAGCTGCTTTACAGAGGCAGTAATTTTTATCCAGCAGCACATTGATGTTTGGCAATTTATATCCCACTGACGGCAGTTTTCATTGGTGTCATCGATAAGTTCAAGTTCTGTAAATATATATGTATTTTTCGTTTCGTCTTTGTGTGTGTTTGAAGCCCTGCAAGCAGGATAAAACAATCATCAGTTTATCAAGACTGTAGTTTGATTTTGAGTTGGTAAAAGATGTTAAGTACTAAAACATGCAATTGCTACTTTATGGCATGTATTCCAGTATGAAGATTGTACAAAATATCATGTGGTTGTTTTACAAAAGGTTATTATGTGTCAGTGTGAGAAGGGTAGAGGTGATAAGCAATTTTATTCAGTGGCAGATTTGGTTTGAGGCAACTTGATATAATTACCAGTTTGATGGCAAACTGTATCATACTAACATCCTGCACCAATATACATATATTCTGCTTTCTTCATTCACAAAATCCTGTGTCGCTGGAAAAAAAATTGTGTGGATTAAAGTAAACTGCAAACTGTATCATACTAACATAATATACATATATTCTGCATATACGAGCTAACGGCCTCACTTTGATGGCAGACGGCACCATACTAATGTCCCGGACTAATATTGCTGTCAACATATATTCTGTTTTCTTCATTCACAAAATCCTGAATCTGTCCATATCTCACTGGAATTTTGTTTTGTGGATTGAAGTGTTATATAATGTAGTTGATTGATATTGTCATCATTTCTTTTGTAAGTATTGATTGTTACAATAGTAAATATATATAAGTCCATCTTAACAAACTCTGAAAAACATTGTGTCCTGTGTGAATAGTGCCACAGTATTTTATGACGGCATTTAATGAAATGCTAGTTAAAAACAAATTCACAATTTGTACTTTATTTGAAAAAGGAAAAATCCATGCTCCATTAACCTGAAGCTTACTGTTACCATTTGTGAACATCAGTACAAGTACATGTGTATAACATAACCTTTTATTATTATTACATCTCCCGCCTGTTACCAACTACGTTGGACTGCTGATGCTCCCTTGCACCTGCCAGTCAGGCGGTCCCTCCTTCAACCACCCCAACCCTTTCCTGTCCTGGACGGAGGAACCGGCTGAGGCTGGTACTTGTGCCCAGGACAGGCATGTGCTACAACAGCTTGCTCTGAATGTGCATGCTAAACAATTTGGAATTGAATTATTACATTAGTCAAATCAGTTTCATTTATGAAGTGGAATGATAAAGAACTATTACTGCTGTGACAAATACCATCTGTGGTAGATTTTGTCATTTCATTTGCTCCTCTGTAGAATTTTGTATTGTATACAGTTTGATGCAGAACTTCAAAGTAATGGTCATTTCTGTAATTTTTGTTAGAAATTATTAAATGTGAGGATACATACTTGTACATAAGATGCTAGCGTGTGATTTAAATAAAAGTGCTTATAAAAATAACAAATTTTGTTTTATTTTCCGATAATGA
Organism: Gigantopelta aegis; assembly: GCF_016097555.1. Taxonomy (NCBI): domain Eukaryota; kingdom Metazoa; phylum Mollusca; class Gastropoda; order Neomphalida; family Peltospiridae; genus Gigantopelta; species Gigantopelta aegis. The sequence goes on from NC_054702.1 coordinate 63,441,297, forward strand.
ACATTTTGATTCATGCAGCAAATTGGAATGTCTTTTTACATCCATGAACATTGGAACTTAATCCATTTTTCTGATGTCATATTTTTATGTTAACTATAAATTATTGAAATAACTAGATTATTTTCAATAATCTACATCTATAACAAAATAATAATCACTTGTGAATGATCTAATTTGACAGTTTTCTTTATGTTTAGGCCATGGTATGTCCTGTCCTGATTATGGGAAAGTACACATAAAAGATCCTTTGCTGTTTTTCAGTAGGAACAGCCTATGTGGTGGCAGTTGGTTTCTTTTTCTATCCCTTTACCAAGTGTCAAAAATAATGTTAACCACCAAACAGCCATAGTTTACAATGTGCTGAGGTGTCAGTTAACAAATATGCCTTTCCTTTACACAGTATTAAAGGTACTTAGTCCTCTTACTATTGCAGGGTATTTGTGATTTAATACACTGATTCTAGTTTGAAATATTTCTGTTTGGGATATTGGTCTCATAAAATGTACTTTTTGAGTGCTTAGTCACCTACATATTCATCCATTCCTCCTGTCAAAATGTTCAAATAGATCTGAAAATAAGTCGGTACTTGTGTTCATGATCAGTCAAATAGTTTTCAATTTTCAAATATCTTGACAATTCAACAGGATGTAAAATGTACTGACAAACAAAATGTGTTATTCAAATTGTGTCACACACCAGATGATCATTTGAAAACCCTATTTCGAGCTGTGACTAAGACACCGATGTGTAAAAATGAATATTCTGAGTAAGAGACTGTAAGTTTAAACCAGAAGTATCATTACGTGCTATAAGAGGAGCATAGACTCTTAAAGACCTCTGAACATGTCATTGTAAATATGTAGCATAATATGCAGCATATTAAGATGTATAAAATCTCAGAAGCGTGGACCTTTAAAGGCTACAAAGCTCTGCATTGAAAATATGTTAAGACTGTATACAGCACGAAATATTACCAAAATGCATAAACATTTCTGAAGAATTGCATATTGCCTGCTCTTATGCTAATGTTAACTGTGTATACTGGGAGGTTAATTCAGTGTGGTATTACTGCAAGTCAATTTTCATTAGAATGCAGTCATTTGTAGCTGCAGCTGTAGTGGGTGTACATCGTGTAGGAGCCTGTGCAGCCGGGAAGAGAGTCTGCCTGCATCTACAGTCTTTCGTTTGATCATTTTAACTTAATGGGAATGTTTGTGCATCCACTTCATCACATTCAGCAATCCACTGTTTTGCACAGTTCTTTACATGGTGTTTTAATTTTATATTTGCGATGATCATCATTTCATTTATGCATTTACCTTAATTGGGGCGGGACGTAGCCCAGTGGTACAGCGCTAGCTTGATGCGCGGTCGCTTTGGGATCGATCCCCGTTGTTGGGCCCATTGGGCTATTTCATGTTTTAGCCAGTACTATCCTGTCTGTGGGACGGTGCATATAAAAGATCCCTTGCTACTAATGGAAAAATGAAGTGGGTTTCCTCTCTGAGACTATAATATTATGTCATAATAACCAAATGTTTTGACACCCCAATAGCTGATGTATTTTTCCGTGCTGGGGTTTTATTAAATACTCATTCAGCATTCCACTGAAATCAGAGTGGTTGCAATATATATTAGTCCTATCTAAGAATCATAATTTCATAAAATATACTTTTTGTTAAAAATTGTGTACATAGACAACATATTAAGACAAACAAGCGTTTTACTTTAGAAGTAAGCTACATTCAGTGACGTGAGATGTCAATGACATTTCATGTTGTATTCAAAATCTCCTGTTACTTGTACTGATAAATGGTACATCAATGAAATACTGTGTCTTGATTTCACTTTTTCTGCATATTTTTTTTATAAAAAATAGGCTTCTTATCTTTTAATATTTTACTGTTAAACCAAATGTTTATACCAACTATACTGTTTTCATTTACTATTGGTTGTTTATTACATTTGATGTTTTGCCAGCTGTCAAGAACATCTTCCCAAAAAGGGTTACCGTAGTCATATTTTTTTTTTTTAAATTAATAAAATGATCACCATACATAATTAATTAGTTCTTTGATCGATATACCTTTAATTGATGAGAAAAGACGTCAGTTTTGCGTTGATTAAAAGTAACCTTCTTATCCACATTGACTTTAATGATGTTATATATGTAGATAGTTTAATAATTTTTACCCCTCCCCCATTTTTATGGTCCTGAATTATAACTTCTCTTTTAACTTTATCAGATTTATTTTGCCAAATGAATTTGTAAAATCGTGTATTTAACTGTTCAACTAAATGTTCTGATGGGGATGGTAGCGAATTTATTAAATGTTATTTTTGGTTAATATTAATGATTTTAACACTGTCAGTCTGCCTAATAGTTTAAGTTTACGGGCACTGCATGCTTTCATTGCAATTTGTATTTCAACTATTTTTGGCTCGAAATTATCTGTAATAATATCTTGTAAATTTAAAGAGAAATTAATACCTAATAAAGTAAATTGGGTTGAACCCCATTGTAGCATCCATCTAGAATGATGAAACACTTATTTTGAATATTTTTTTCTGCCTATCCATATTAGCTTTGATTTTGAATAATTTAGCTTCAGACTAGATATTTTTGCAAATAAATCCAATGTAGTAAGTGTATTGTACAGGGAATCTGGGGATCCATCTAAGTTAAAAGTAGTGTCATTAGCATATTGAGAAATCAGGAATTCTTCTCCATCAATATTTATACCCTTATTACATATTAAAATTGTAAGTATTTCCGTGCATGTTACAAATATTGAAAGAGATAATGGGTCACCTTGCCTATAACCTTTATTTAATTTAAAACCTAATAAGTGTTCATTTTGTATTACTGCTGAGACAGAATTTTTATAAAATGTTTTTATCCAATTTTTAATACAAGTCTTAAAATTAAAAGGATCTAAAACTTCTTGTATTATAGAGAATCAACAGCTTTCTCAAAGTCTACCAATAGTAATTGACCTGGTATATTTTGTATATTGCATAATGTCATATTAAACATATATATTTGCCTATGAATCTAGTTATAAAGTATTAATATATAATATAATTTTAAAAATTGTCGACCTGAAGTATTGTAAAGTTAAAGTTTGTTTTGTTTCACGACACCACCAAAGCACATTGATTTATTAATCATCGGCTATTGGATGTCAAACATCTGATAATTTTGACATATAGTCTTAGACCGCTACATTTTTTCATTAGTAGCAAGGGATCTTTTATATGCACCATTCCACAGACAGGGTGGCACATACCATGGCCTTTGATATACCAGTTGTGGCACACTGGCTGGAACGAGAAATACCCAGAAGTATTGTAGTACGAAAGCAAACATAGGTATTTCTTTTATCTTTTTATTTTATTCTGCAAAGACTGCGATTATTTGTTTTATACTATGATGTTCTGTCTGCAATATGCTGAATAAAACAACTTTTATGTTAATGTAGCATTATAGGATTATTTTGTTAACAAAATAAAATAATATTTAACACTATGGGGCAATATGAATTTAAAAAACACCAAAGTCCACCCAAAATGATGGCTGTTGGGCGGCAAACCATGGTGTGCGTGATTGTGTGTGTGTTAGTGCGTGCGTGCGTTGTATCCGAGTGTGTGTATGTGCGTATGTCTGTGTGTGTGTTGTATGGTTGTGTGGTGCGTGCATGTGTGTATTATATAACATAACTACTTTACATTTTGTGTAATATTCATTTTTTTCTTCTGAATAAAATAATAATTTATTAAAAGAAGAATTAAGTTTGACATTTTGTAATTTGGATTGGTTTTTATATTGCCAAAAGTGAGTAGGCAAACAGGCTTCAACATGTCTTTAATAAGGTCTCTTTGAGTGCACAAAAAGGCAGATGCCCTGTTCCGCGTGTATATGTTTGTGTATTTGGACATCAGTTAGAGCCATTTGTTAAATAAACAGTAGACACATGAATTAGGCTATCTACAGATAACCATGTCACTTTGTAGCCAAGCAAAACTTTACAAATCTTTTTTTGTTGAATACATATTCTCACACACATATATGAATTTTTACCTATCTTTTTTTTTTTTTCAAACTGTTTATTGAAAGAGACAATTTGTGTTTGTTTGTAGTTGTTTTATCAGACAAATTGCACCGCCCTTTTCCAACAATGTGCAAAAGTTAAGAGACAGCCAGTTCGTTTGGCTGGGAGTAAAACCAACAAAGATGCAGGCCATTTGTCTTACCGTGGTGTTTGGTTGTGTGGAAAGCGTTTTTTCCCCTCTGTAGCCATGACAAAGTTATGGAATGGTTGTGCTGACAAAAGAGACAATCAATATACAGGCTAAAGCAGCACATGAGATAAATTTACTTTTCCAGGCATGTGTGTGACTTTCCCATAAGTGTCCATTCACCGCACATGCTTACAGTTATGCAACATAATGCACTTTGGCTGTACTGCTGTGCAGAATGTGCATAAGTTTAAAAAAAAAAAAATGCTTAATGGTGAATTATTGATGATATACCGTTGGAGACACTACGACCAAGGTAAGCAATGTTTATTTGTTTGTTTAGTTTTAACTGTGGGAGATGGTTTCCATTTCTTTGACAAAAATATCCTATGCTTGTGGTCTGTCTCATTTTGAAAATAATAAATTATTGAAAATTGTCAGTGGAATATTGCATGTAAAAGACCCTTTGTTGTTAAAAGGGTACATTATGTGGAAGGATTGTGTTGTATGTTAAGAGTTTGTTTTGTTCAATGAGGCCAATGGAGCACATTAATTAATTAATCATTGGCTACTTGATGTCAAACATTTGTTTATTTCGAGTCTTAGGATGAAAAATTATTTTCATTAGCAGTAAGGAATCTTTCAAATGCACTTTCTCACACACGTCAGCACATACCACAGCATTTCACATACCATTCGTGGAGCAATATGATGTATGTTTACAACACATACAGGGTATTCAGTATTAGATATTCTTACTGTTTTTGGATGCATCTTTAGTATGGTTGTTCTGGATGCTTTGTGTAGCAATATTTTTATCTTTCTCTGCACCATCTCCAATATAAACATAGATACAAAAATTGATACAATATAACAAAATTTGCAACTTGAAAATATTTTAATTATTGATTGGAAAACTGGAGAAATGTATTCTGTGTAACTTTGCAATGTTACGGCCAAGCTTTAAAACAATGTTTTCTCGATCCCACTAATTAACACATACAAAGTATACACCTGGAATTTTTTTTCTAAAGTTTCTTTTGTTTAACGACACCACTAGAGCACATTGATTTATTAATCATTGGCTATTGGATGTCAAACATTTGATAATTTTGACATAGTCTTAGAGAGGAAACCCGCTACATTTTCCCATTAGTAGCAAGGGATCTTTCAATCTGATTAAAATTAGCTCTACAGGTCTACCAGTAGATCTAACAGCATTGCATGGAATCTCATGTCCAGGTGACATTTCATCTATAAATAACAATTTAAATATCAACCAATTACACTTCGCCTTTTGTAGCATTATTCGGGAGCATACAGATTCTAAAAATATCAGGTGAGACTATTTATGCAATAGGCAAAAATGTTAGTCTATTTCAACATTAAAAAATGGGAAAAGTGCAGTAATAAACTCTAGATTGTATACTAGTATAAACTGATTTTATGGTTATACCGTCAGTTTTTTTTCCATCTTGAAACGAATTTTATATAAAATTTTATATTGAAATTAGTTTCCGGCATATTTCGTAATTCACCCGAATCATTTCGTATACCCTCGGCACAATCCCGAATGTTTTCAAATCACTGGCATGATTTTGCAAGTAAGGTTTTGATTGGTCGAATGAAAGGTCAACTAGACATGAGCTCCAACAGGGTGCTGTTAGATCCACAGGTCATAGTAATTAACCAGTGGAGCTAATTTGAATTAGAATGGAGATCTTTTATATGAACGATCCCACAGACAGGAAAGCACATACCACGGCCTTTGTCCAGCTGTGGTGCACTGGATGGAATGGAAAAAAAAACAATCAGCTGAGGAAACCCACTACATTTTTTCCATTAGCATAAAGGAATCTTTTATATGCACGATCCCACAGACAGGATAGCACATACCACAGCCTTTGATATACTAGTCGTGGTGCACTGGCTGAAACTTTATTATACACCACCTAGTTTTGATCATATTTCATTTCAACTTATTTCCGTGCTTATATCCAATTACGGTTCAAGCACGCTGTCCTGGGCACACACCTCAGCTGTCTGTCCAGCACTAGGTTAGTTGGTCAGTGGTTAGTGAGAGAGAAGAGGGTGTAGTGGCCTTACATCTACCCATTGAGCCCTTAAGAACTCACTCTGGGTTGGAGCCGGTACCAGGCTGTGAACCCTGTACCTACCAGCCTGTAGTCTGATGGCTTAACCACTGCGCCACCAAGGCCGGTTTTGATCATATAACTTATTCTTCACAAGTAATTGTGACCATGTCATGGATACAAAACACTGAAATTAATGATCTGTGTATACAGAGGATATTGAACCAGATTGATAACAAATAAACCTTTCATTACATCAATATTTAATGTGTTATAGGGAAAATGACAGAAGCTATAAATATGCATGAAAATGTATAGTAATTAACCATGGAGCTGGAATCACACTTTTGTGCTTTTCATAAGTAATTTATTCATGCCATCCTGGTAATTTCCCAGTAGATACAGAATATGTAAAAATTCACAATATCTGGTTTAAACTGCATCAGCACAGACAAATATTTCTAGATGCCTTGTTGACTGCAATACAGTTGGCCTCAGATTACAGTTATCTTCCCATTTGGTTGTCCAAAATCCGGAAGTTTCACCGCGCAAGTAGTCTGCTGTTTGACTGTGATTATTTCATGGCAGACAGCTATGAAGTGGCAACTGTTTGACTGAAGTGACAGGGGATAGCATGTAGTTTGTAAACATGTGTAACTTGTTGACATTGAAGACTTGTTTGTGGTAATTCCGGCCCATGCAAAAGTAGTGCTTTTTGTGTAAAATGGGTGTACTCCGGCCTGGTTTAGAGGGTGTGTCTGTTTAAACCAATATGCTGGGAGAAAGAGCTGGACAACAGGGGGTTGTCCTTTTCAGGGTATGTGTCCCCCATGCAGGCAAAGGTACATACAAAACTTCACGGGCCTGCTGATATTAATAAAAATGTTATAGCCACTAAGGCTATATAGAAACATATAGCGAAATTAATTGTGGTCTGAGGCCTGATATAGTTCACACATTACACCGGTTAAATGCTTGATTCTGATGAAAGTATTATAACCAGAGAGGTGAAATTACACAGACTGATTGTGCATACCACAAGGAATATGAAAACTAATTTATTTATTTTCTAAATATTTTATTAAATTAAAAAACATTTTTTTTGAATTTATTAAAAATTAAAATTAAAATTTTCAACTTTTAAATTTCAGTATCCTCCAAAATAGCATAAGATGACCTCTGATGTTACTACAGGTTGTTGCAATATTTTTTAACAGTTTTGAGCTAATAATTTGGTAAAAAAGAGCAAAAGTTGGATTTTGTTAGTCAATATTGAGATTTTAATTTTTTTTACATATTGAATTTTAATGAGTTTCTCAATTATTGCAATTGACAGAAGATCTAAATATAATGAATATATCACTACTAAATGTAATTAAACACTTTAAATAAATAGTATACAGTTTTTAACAAGATTAAGTACTCTAATAATACATTTCACCTACATTTATGTAAATTACACACTTCAGTCATTTTTCAAAATGGTCTTTTATCCTTAGAAAATCTAATAGGCTAATATTCTATGCTGTCTGAATGTATTTATTGTGTTCAGTAATCAGATGCTGGTATACTTGTCAAGTTTATTGCAGAAAATGTGCCAAAAAGGTTAACATTTGGCTTGTAATACATATGGCAGAATAATCCATAATGCATATTCAGTGGTCATTACTACAAACATCCTTCCAATCAAGAAATACTACACTGAGGTATCCCAGACACTGGCACATGACTACACTTGTTAACAGTTATCACTGGAAACTGAAAAATATGGTGCAAGTACCTCTTGGTAGGATTTATATCAGCATTTTGTGACAAAATCTTCATTTTCAAAGTTGTTGTCAACAAAAAAAATATTATGGTGTATACCTAAGTAATATCTGTAGGGCATATTCATATTAATATGCATTTATATGGACTGTTTTGCCTTTTACAAAGTGGCTACATGTCTAATACAGTAAATGAAGTAATTAAGTAAATACAGCAGGTCAAAATTGAATATGAGGCCTATCATGTCTAATTTTCCCTGAAATTAGTGTGTAAACATTTGTTGCAAATGGCCCCAATTTTGTGACTTTCACCATCCCTCTGACACATTTCTAATAATGTATCATGAATTCAGTCACCATATCTTTACTAAGCCTCCACTTATCATATCTAAAATGCAAAATTTTACAGTTTTAGATTTTTTTGTTTCTCAAAAATTTAAATTTAAGTTTAATATTTAATTAAAAATGAAGTAAAATCTAATGATTGATTTTTTTTCCTATAAATATTTCAAAATCTTTCCAAGACAACACTGTGCAGATAGAACATATGTAGAAGAAAAAAATAGCTGCTCATTGTATGAAGAAATTCCAAAATTTGATAAAGTTATTACATTTTGAAGTTGGTGTCCCTCAAGTTTCCATTGCTAAAATTGGCCATGGCAAGGCACTGTGGTAGGTGTTTTAACACAGCCTCTGTATACTCTCAGTTTAAAGGTGACATACCGATACTTACCGAGCATTGCTTTTAATATGTATATCATTGGAATGCATTAGTGTGGGCCAGTTTTTAGGGGAAAAAAAAAATGGACTGATAGGCCTCAGATTACAGTTATCTTCCCATTTGGTTGTCCAAAATCCGGAAGTTTCACCGCGCAAGTAGTCTGCTGTTTGACTGTGATTATTTCATGGCAGACAGCTATGAAGTGGCAACTGTTTGACTGAAGTGACAGGGGATAGCATGTAGTTTGTAAACATGTGTAACTTGTTGACATTGAAGACTTGTTTGTGGTAATTCCGGCCCATGCAAAAGTAGTGCTTTTTGTGTAAAATGGGTGTACTCCGGCCTGGTTTAGAGGGTGTGTCTGTTTAAACCAATATGCTGGGAGAAAGAGCTGGACAACAGGGGTTGTCCTTTTCAGGGTATGTGTCCCCCATGCAGGCAAAGGTACATACAAAACTTCACGGGCCTGCTGATATTAATAAAAATGTTATAGCCACTAAGGCTATATAGAAACATATAGCGAAATTAATTGTGGTCTGAGGCCAGTTCATGTGGTACTTAATTAATTTCCAGATGTGTATATATGTTAAACATCAGACTGCCTTAGTTTAAACATGTGCTGGGGTGTTGAACACTCCTTTCCTTTTCTCAGTGGGTCTGGATTCATTTATTTTTCCATCCACTATTACTTTCCCTGTTTTATTTTGGGATATTTTTCTTCATTGTTGTTTTTGAGGGAGAGTGTGATAAATAAATAAATATATATATATATATATCTAAAGCTAAAAGTGGTGGATTGCATCAAGTAAAAAAAAAAAAATTCTTATGTATGGCCTCAGCAAAATTTTTTGCAATGTTTGTTTACATATGGATATAATTAATGCCGAAAATGCTCAGTTTTAATTCCATGGAATTCCATCAGGAATTTCAAAGAAAACAAAATGAGTTTACATGTGCTGTATATCTCATTGGTAAACACAGACCATTCAGAAATGCCTGTATTCATCTTTCGTGATGATAATTTATACACAGTAGCTCATTTTGGACTGAATCAACTTAGAAACTGTCTGTTGTTTGATAAATGGATACAATTCAACTGAAAGCAAGGCCTGTGCTTATAAAAACCTTTTAAGAGTCCAGACTCGATATCTAATGACGTCACACACATGCAATTTGTATGGCGTTGTCATGACATTACCGTCTCAGACTATAAAGTCTAGAGTCTATGCTAGAGTCTACAACAGCTTGCTCTGAATGTGCACGTAAAGCCCTATGATCTGACCTGAACTCTAAAGGTGTTATAAGCACCAGACCTGATCTTACTGTCATGCTGCTTGAAAGTCTCTGTTGTTAGATCTAACTAAAATGTTTACACTGTGTTCAGATGACCAATTGAAACACCACTGGCATAAATTTCATCTCAGCAATATATGGTTACCTGGATAAGAGTTTGTCACCCCCCCCCCCCCCCCCCCCCCCCCCCCCCCCCATTTCAAGCATTCTGTCCAAGATAACCCAGCCCTTGCAATTTAGAAAATTGCCTCAGCAAAAGCAAACACAGAGGCAAAATAGTTTACTTCAGCTAAATTTTTAATAGTTATACTAGTATCTCTTCACTATGTTGTATTGGGAGGTGGGGGAGGTGTAAACATAGGGAAATGCATATAAAAAATCCCTTGCTGTTTTTCATTTGGAGGAGCCGATGTGGCAGCTGTGTGTTTTCTGCCCTTGACCAAATGACAATACTATGTCAGGGTAGGGTTTACATGTATCAGAGTCGGTGGTTCGATGGCCGACAGGATCAGTTATTGTCTTTGGACTCATTTCCTCCCTGCCCCAATCCCAGCCAGTGCCTCTCTAGTGGAAAGTGCATGAAAAATATACTGTGTTGCCTTTCTGACAGCAACAGGTGTAATTCCTTCCTTCCTTCCTTCCTTCCTCTGTCTCTCTCCATCCCTTCCCCTCCCACTTCTCTCTTTCCATTACTCTCTGCCTGCCTCCCCCCCCCCCCCTCAAAGTATCAAAATTACCATTTGATAGACCTACCAAATAGCTGTAGTTTAAAATGTGCTGAAGTGTAAAACAATTACATGTATTTTTTTCAAAATAACCCAACTTTAAAATAAATGTATGCAAATATTCCTTTCATTTAGGAGAGATTTTTATAAGACTTGCTTAAAATCACTTTTTAGCTAAATAATAATTTTTGTTTTGTTTTTTGGGGTCTTTTCTCGCCCTTAAACATTTGCATTCTGACATATTTAAGCTGTAAATGACTAAATTGTATTCTGAATTCTTTCCACCTCTTGTTTCTATCCCACAACTGTAGTTCACCAAGATTTTAGACATTGTGTCCTAGTTGGACACGGTTGAACCTTCAGTGGATATGAGACGGGATGTAGCCAAGTGGTAAAGCGTTCGCTTGATGTGCCGTCAGTTTGGGATCGATTCCCGTTGGTGCACCCATTGGGCTATTTCTCATTCCAGCCAGTGCACCATGACTGGTATATCAAAGGTCGTGGTATGTGCTGTCCTGTGTGGGATGGTGCATATAAAAGATCCCTTACTACTAATGGAAAAATGTAGCAGGTTTCCTCTCAGAGTATACATCAAAATTACCAAATGTTTGACATCCAATAGCAGATGATTAATAAATCAATATGCTCTAGTGGTGTCGTTAAACAAAACAAACTAAAGTATTTAACTTTCAGTGGACATATGCTTTCCTTCCTGGTCTATTTAGCTAGTGGGGATTACTGTTCATGTTTAACCTTTATCCAGAGTAGTCTCCCTTTAATAATACTGGAAACTAAATTTTAGATTACCTATAAATCTATCATTAATCTTTATATTTTTATATACTGGACTATAATAAATGGAGAATTTCAGGGTTTTTTTTTTTTCAATCATAAATATTTTTAATATTAAGTTTAGAAACATCTGTGTGTGTACTATCCTGTCTGTGAAATTGTGCATATAAAAGATACCTTGTATCATCACTATCTAGACAAAGCCTTTATTCAATAACTATATAATAGACATGAAATAGCCAGTCATTTGGGGTTGTTTTTGTTGTTGTTGGGTGGTGGGGTTTTTTTTGGGGGGGGGGGGGGGGGGTAATTTCTCTCCTGAACTACACTTTCATTAGCCAGAATTTGTGCTGTAGACTTACTTTTAAATAAAACAATTTATTAGTTGAACTGTTTCATCCTACCCTACTCTCCACCAGTTCAAGAAACATCCACTCACACACTGATTAGAAAATAGCATATAGTAGCTAATTCTCTCCCCAACATCATAAACAAAAGTTAAAGTAAAGTTTGTTTTATTTAACGACACCACTAGAGCACATTGATTTTTTATCTTATCATCGGCTATTGGACATCAAACATATGGTCATTCTGACACTGTTTTTTAGAGGAAACCCGCTGTCGCCACATAGGCTACTCTTTTTACGACAGGCAGTAAGGGATCTTTTATTTGCACTTCCCATAGGCAGGATAGCACAAACCATGGCCTTTGTTGAACCAGTTATGGATCACTGGTCAGTGTAAGTGGTTTACACCTACCCATTGAGCCTTGCGGAGCACTCACTCAGGGTTTGGAGTCGGTATCTGAATTAAAAATCCCATGCCTCGACTGGGATCCGAACCCAGTACCTACCAGCCTGTAGACCGATGGCTAACCATGACGCCACCGAGGCCGGTAAACAAAAGTTAAAGAAGAATTATTATTTTTTAACAACACCACTGGAATACATTGATTATAAATCATCGGCTATTGGATGTCAAACATTTGGAAATTTTGACATTTAGTCTTAGAGAGGAAACCTGCTACATTTTTTTTTCTGTTAGTAGCCAGGGATCTTTTTATATCACCATCCCACAGACAGGATAGCACATACCATGGCCTTTGATACACCAGTCGTGGTGCACTGGCTGAGACGAGAAATAGCCTAATAGGCCCACTGACAGGGATCGATACCAAACCGACTGTACATCAAGCGAACACTTTACCACTGGGCTATGTCCCACCCTAAACAAAAGTTAAAATTAAAGAGCACATTGGTTTATTAATCATCAGCTATTGGATGTTAAACATTTGGTATTTTAGCAGATAGTATTAGAGAGGAAACGTGCTACATTTTTTCATTAGTAGTAAGGGATCTTTTATATACACCATCCAAGAAATAGCCCAATGGCATCATAAACACTGCAGCAGACTAAATCTATCTTCTTTTTTTCTTCTTTTTCTTTCTGGGTTTTGTTATGTTATGTAGGTTGGGACCCTTCCCTTACACAAAGTGAAAATGCTATGGTTCTGCCACTGTGAAATGTAGATATATACCAAATATCCAGACAATTACTTATTATGTTTGTAAATCATTTGTGACTGCAAGAAGCAGCACATTTAGAGGGCTGTCGGGGATACAGGTAACAAACGGCATGTTCTGGTCATGTTCTGGTCATGTTCTGGTCATGGGTTTTTTGGGGTTTTTTAAATCTTCATAATTACACTGGTAAAATACATAGTTGCATGCATTATACATGTTACATTCATTATACATCTGTTCGAATTAAACTGGTAATTTATTAATTTAATATTTTTATTTTTGAATGACTTTAAAAATCTACTTTAAAAATGTAAATATAAAGAGAAACACATTCAATATAAAGAGACACATTCGTAATAATTAAGTCAGATATGTTATACAGGACATTTAGTAGACTAAGTGACAGCCTTTTTCACAAAATTCAACTGTGTATTTTATAAAACATTTCTATAACTATAATAAAGTATTTTTTGTACTATTTCATATTTATTTCCTTCAAGAAAAAGAAAACAATTACACTGACGTACATATAACAAAAGGTCATGACATTTATTTGGGGGATCTCAACTGATGTGTCATGAATTGTACACAGGCTGCAAACTTTGGTCAAAAATATAAGATTATAAGATGCAGGGATGTCATCTCAGGGGGTTTTGTTTTTGCATAAAATATAATTTTCAGAAATAGATTGAATTTGATTTGAAATGCCAAAAAATTTACTTTATTTAAAGTATTTAAGAACTTCAGCTTTTTAAAGATCATTTCAGTGTTTATTTCTCACCAGGTATCACATCTCTGAAGATGGAATCTCAAAATATTTAAATTACATAATTTTTACAATTCCAGCAGAATCCTAAAAGAAAAATTAATAATAATAATTTTTAAAATCTCCAAATTCAATGCCTAGTACATATAGGTAAAATGGAATCCCAAAATATTCAGATTACATAATTATTACAATTCCAGCAGAATCTTAAAAAAAAAAAAAGTTTAAAAAAATAATAAATCTCTGTTCAATGCTTGGTGCATATAGGTGATCGTTAGGTTAACATAACACAGTTCTGATTGCCGTAAACACACCCGGTTTTTCGCATGGCCCGTTTGTGATTGTCGAGTTGAAGTGTATGGCACATTCAGGTAGAGTCGATGGAGCACACTCAGCCCGTGTGCATCACACACCCAGGTAGCCTTTCACGGTGAGGCAGCCTTACGTGAAGACAATCAATCTTATCAATGTTCACTGGTGGTCCTTTTGATGATCGGAGAGCCGTCAACAATCCCGGGACAATGCCATATTGATGGATCTGCCTGCACCATGGAGATGCCGTGCACATTTTTAAAACACTTTTTAGGTAAAAGCAATTCATCTTTGATGGGTCTGATCAACGTGTATTGATTGGCTTCCGTGAGTGTCACACACAGCAGATCATCATGACCTGCGAAAGAAGAAGAATAACAAAAAAAATAATGAAATAAATAATAGAATGTGATATAACATGACGTGCAATAAAACAAAATGATTAATTGTGTGATGTATAAAATTCATGAAATTAGTTAGGTTATTGTTTTGGTGTGTGTGTGGGTGGGGGAGGGGGGTTGTGGTTATTTATTATCATCAGAATTGTGTTTCAATTTTGAAGACACACAATGTAGCTCGGTGGTAGATAGCTCAACTGAGGGGTGATGGTTTGCAGGATCAATTCCCCTTGATGGACTGAGGTTTTTTTTCCTCCCATTCCTTTCAGTGCCTCATGATTAGTATAAAAACTATGGTGTGTACTATCCTGCCAATGGGAATATAAAGGATCACTTCCTTTATTGTTTTGAGTACCGATAGCCTATGTGGCAATCAGCAGTTACCTCTACCTATCTTTCTCTTGATCTAATGTCAAATTAACGATATGTTTAAAATGTGCTGAGGTGTTTTTAAATATTTCTTTCCATTCAAATACTGAAAATATGGATCATAATTTTATATTTTATACATGTGTTTTGTTAAAACTGGATATTTGTATTTAAATACCATCTACCAAAAGGCAGCAATGGATCTCTTATATGCACTTTTTCTTTACACAGAGCAGCACATATCACAGCCTTTGATATAGAGTTTGTGTCACTGGCTGGAATGGGAAAAATCCTATGGGTCCAAAAGGATTGATCTTACAACCTATTTCAACTCTGCCATGTGCTCTACTACCAACAGAAATACTGCCATTACAATCAAAATGATGCTTACATTAAAGGGACAGACCCTAGTCTCAGCCCATGAAAATGCACACTAAGTTTAGTTAATCTACAAACCTGTAACACATTTGGATAAAGTTACAATTGAGTGAAACATGAGTCTGTGACTTTGAAATGGTGAAATACCCTCTAAAAATAGACTAAAACTCGACTCCATAACTGTTACTTCTCAGATGCACGTTTTTTTAAAAATATGAGAAATGCCTTTTGTGATATTAAAATCACCAGCATGATCAAAAACACTCTTAAGTGTACGGAAGTGAATAATCTAAACAATAAAATCTAAGTAAAGTATGATATCAGTTATCAAAAATGGCTCTAATAATCAAAACCATGCCTTAGTGTTTAAAAACTAGGGTATGTCCCTTTAAACTTATTTAACACTCGGCTTTATAAAAAGTTCTCCGATGAGATGTTTCCGAATGTAAAATTGTAATAATATGTTAAGATAAACTAGTATATTAAAGCTAAAATTGTATATGTTTTCCTTCCCACCCACCAATGTACCCTTTAAAACTTTCCGACAGGTCTGACCAACATTAACAATCATATATAATACTGTTACTAAAAGTTCTCACAAAATTTTAAAAGTTCAAACATTTTGTCTCTTATTTGTTACAAAATAAATATATACCAGTACCGGGGTAAGTGACAGACACAAACAAAGACCAACAAAGAGATTCTGCATGATTGGTCACAGTGATGCCTGGGGGTATTCTCCCCTGACCTACGTTTCATATCCAGGGGGCGCCGGCCCACCTATCTGTCACAGTGGATTACCCTATCAAACCATCTGCAGTGACGAGTGTGGCGATACTCATCTTTATGACTGGAATGAAGACCATTTGTAACGAGTAATGACAAAACATAAAAAGAATATCATACAAAGTGTCCAGGTATTAAACAAATCCTTTAATTTGTCCTCCGAGGCACAGATCACCGTGCTATCATTTCGACAAATCATAGGATATTAAGAAAACTGGATGCCATCTTGATTTATTATTAAAATTGTTACCCCAAAAATGTCATTCTTTGTGACAAGTCCATGTTTTCACAGTGTGCTTGTACAGAAAAGAGAGGTGACTTTATTATTTAAAAATTATTTTTAAAAACCCAAACGTTCGGTATTATATTTAATGTCCGACATTTCAGCATTAGCTAACTTATAAGCACAGCGCTAAGCTCCATGGTATTTCAAGTTGACAGGGGCTTGCCCGAGGTACAGTGGGTTGTAGGATTAATTGTCTCAGTGGACTTGGCTTCTTTCTGTTCCTACTAGTGTCCTATATATCAGAGGTTGTGTGCATGTACAAACCTCTTGCTGTTTTATCAGGAGTAGCACATCTGGTGGTAGCATTTCACCCTTCTATCTTCTTTTCTCTTTTTTCTTCTCTCTCTCTCTCTCTCTCTCTCTCTCTCTCTCTCTCTCTCTCTCTCTCTCTCTCTCTCTCTCTCTCTCTCTCTGTCTCTCGCTCTGTCTCTCTCTCTCTCTCTCTATCTCTCTCTATCTCTCGCTCTCTCTCTCTCGTCTCTTTCTTCTCTTTCAGTGTTTCTCTCTGTTCTCTTTCTGTCTATGTGTCTCTCTCCTCATCTCTCTTTATTCTCTCTTCTCTTGGTCTCTCTCTCTGTCTCTCTTCTCTTCTCTCTCTCTCTCTGTCGCTCTTTTTTTCTGTCTCTGTCTCTCTTTCTCTCTTCTCTCTCTATCCTCTCTTAGTCTCTCTCTCTCTCTCTCTGTCTGTCTCTCTGTATTTTTATGAAAGGATATCCCATTAAAAAAAAATTGTATTATACTGGTAAATGCTCAATCCAATGACCAGATGCATTTAACAACATTATGATCTACCAAATTAAAGTCAAACTTACAAGTAACCTATATTTAAGCTAAATTATGGTTGTTTTTGGAGGATTTTTATTGCCTCTTAAATGAAAACAAAAGAGGAAAACTGTACTTTTAAAATATGGCAGATTGGCAATTGTTAAATTTGGTATAGATAATGGAGGTAAATTTACTGTCACCTCATAGGTTACTACCAAAACAGTAGCAAGGAATCTTTTATATGCAAATTCACAGATAAAAGACAGTACATTATATGGCCTTTTGTTATATCAGTTGTTGGGAACGGATTGGGATGAGAAAAAAACCAATGTGTCCACTTAAGGTGATCAATCCTATAATCTATCACACATAGCTGGGTCCTCTACCAGTGAGTTATATCCAACCCACACATCCTAAATGATGCCACCTTAATGCTAGCAAATACAATCATTTACAAAACCTCCTGTGTTTGTCAAAATTCTCAACAAAATTAATTCCATCACCAAGATGAGGTTTATATTTCCCAGATACTAGTCTGAAATGGAAAGATTAAGTGTTGCCCGTAAAACAGTTTAAATGTGTACTCAGAAATTCTGATAAATTCCGGCACTGACCGTCAACCCCCACAATGAATCTCGAACAAAGAAGAACAGAATAAAACATTTTACATAAAAATTGAAAGAAAATTTCATCAAATATTTGATCTCGACAGTCATATCGAATACAACCAATCCTTCTTTTTTTTTCCATATTTTTCTGAATTGTTTTGAACTTCCTGTTTGCGAAACAAAAATAAAGAGATGGTCTGTTCCACGCAGTTGCCGAAAAGTGAACTCTTTAAATTGTAACACTTAGGAATTTAAGGAAAATGAGTAATGCAAACAAGGTTCATGAGTTTCAATTTGTGCAAATATTAAAGTATTTGCCAGTTAATCTGCGTGTTGACTTTGACGGGGACGATACAAGAAAACAATGGTGAAGACATCTGTATGGACTCCTGAGCTTGGCCGCAGACGCTGTCAGAAAACAAACACCGACTGTGTGCTCGCTAACCTTCCTCAGTGTCATGAGAAATGCTTACCAGTGTCCCAGGCCCGTAGCCCATAGCCCGGGACTAATGCTAGACTTTATGTTGTTTGATATTGCTCGTGCATGTCTTGTTTACCAGCTGCAAACGGTAAACAGTCACGAGCTATCTTCAGAAATAAGAATACTTTTTAAAAAACTGGAATAAAATTAGAATATTAAAACTGTTGATCATAGTTTTTAGGCAGTGTAAAGTATTTTTGGTTATTAAAGATTTTTTTTTCTTACTTTCTTACACACCCATTGGTGAGAACATCATTTATTATTTATGATGACATATACTAATAACACATATATGTGTGATAACAATATAGAGACATATGACTGGCTGCCCCTAGGTGATGACTGGGTCACAACAGCCATACTATCCAATGAAAAAAAGCACAATAGGAATCGATTGATCTCTGACCTATAAGTTAACCTGAAACTGATTAGTATTTGATGCACACATTAGCTATATGCACAAAGGCTGTAAATAAGTTTAGTTGGAAATGACATTTAAATGTGTTTAAAACCTGGTTTTTGAGGATATATAAGAAGTAGAATACTACAATTCATGTCCATTAGATATTATTTATCTTACAACTTGTTATTAGTCCCTTACCAGTCCAACTGAATGGGATTATAGGTTTCATCGCCATCCATCCATGTTTCTGTCCATCCGTCTGTTCCACATAAATTTTCCAGGTATTTTTGTTCACAATGAGATACATGTATTAAACTGAAATTTTTTGTATAGCTTTGTCATGTTCAGATCAATTTTGACTTTCATGGCAATTTACCTAATTTTGACAGAATTATGGCCCTTGAACTTAGGAGATACAAAAATTGGTTTTCCAGACTTTGTTTTGCAATGCCTCAAGATATTAAGCTGAAATTTGTTGTATAGCTTTATCATGTTCTGTTACAGATCAAGTTTGACTTTCATGACATTTTACCCATTTGATGGCTTTGAATTTAGCAGCTACAAAAATGTGTTGGGCCCATTTGGAGACATGTATTGCTTTAGCAGTACTTTCAGAATGCTTGTTTAAAAAATGTATCCAACTCGTTTTTGTTCTTATGCTACAAGTCATTGTAAGATAAATAGTATCTAATGGTAACTCATGTAGTATTCTTTATTTACTGATAACACATTATTTACAATGTTTTGCTTAATTTATCAATTTTAGAAAATACATTATTATGTAATCAATCCCTTTAACCGAATGACATGACCAGTGTGCAATCAAGGCCAGTTGCAATATCTTTACAAGTGCTTACTGATCAAAATTAAAAAAAAAAAAAAGATTGAGAAAATTAATTACAGAAAGTTAATCTTGGTTTTGAAAGAAATAAAAGATGTATGCCCTCCCACACTGGCTGAATGAAAGATCAAACAGGATTGTGGAAGAAATACACCCCGATTTCATTGAAGGTGTGTGACATGTGAACACGGAATGACATCATGCAAGTAATTCCATTCATGACAGCAATTTGGCTTAATTATTTAATCACACTGAGATATGGGATAGTCTACTTACTGGGTCAGAGCCAATTGTTTGATGTGAAGGAAGTAGATAAAATATTTATAAATTGCAACGTTTCTTTTCATTGACAGATCAGTTGGGTTCATTAAACTCATAAATCAAAGTTCAAAGTTTTAATGTTTGAATTGTTTTTATTTATTAGTTAAAGGCATGATTACGTGGGATAGATGTGATTAGTTTTTAACACATTCCACAACTTAAATAAATTCCCAATCATCTATTAAATATGTTCAAAAGTATACCATGTAAGAAGAGAAAATATTTGCATTTGAGCCAAAAAGATGGAGATGTCTGGGCAAAATGGGGTGGCTTGAAAACTTTTTATCATATTTTTCCATCATTCTACTCACAATATTAATTGTAATCTATGTAAAAGTGTGTAGTGATTTGTTTGGAAACCTCTGTAGCAGTTTGGTAGTAATGCAAATATGATTTTAAACATTGTTATCTAGATTCTGGCATTTCCTTTCACACAAAACTCAAGGCTGCCCCACTATAAAAATGTAGAATCTGTACACCAATGCACTCTAAATGAGATGCTGACCAAGCGTTAAACACAAAACAAATCAATGATTTTCTTACACAGTTGAAGATTACAATAATTTTAAAGCAATTATTTTAATTAAAAGAAAAAAACACACAAAAAACCCCAATTAAATTAGAATTTAAATGGCTGGCTCCTCCAAAAGATTTTTTTATTGGTTTGTCATAAATTTATGCTCCAATACTGAAAGTTTTACCTCAGATGGGCTTTTGAAAATAAACGTGAAAAATACTCTTAAAAATACAAAGTCCAACAAACGCATATACCTGGACAGTGACAAAGGTCATGGTCCAAACACTGCCTTGGGTTATCAGGACAAATTTGTTATTGTGAAACTCAACAAACAATAAAGAGAAGGGGAAAAAAGAAACACAATAGGAAGATTTGGTGTCCTGACTACGTGGTTATTTCTGTATCACCACACAACATCTCATTACCTGCCCCTCCATAATTATACTCTACAAATGTGTTGTTGGAGATGTTCTAATGTAATAATATAACTAGTAATCAAAACCTGTGTCGTTTCTGAAAACAGATATTTGAAGGAGACAACAAAGAGAAACTGATGCGAGGGGACAGGCCAGAATGCCATGTTATTACTTGTAGCAACATTTGTGTTGTGATTCTCAGGCTAAAGTGTTTTTCCCACACCTACATGATTGTGGAATAAAATATACACAGAACTAACCTGTATATACTGTGGGAGAGAAGTAATTTGTTTTAAAAAAAAACTTGAGAAAAACAGTGTGGGTAGTTTTACATTTAGTCTTTTGTCTTCTTGTTGTTTTAGCCTGGAATTAATTGTTTTCCTGCTGTTTCCAAATGGAGCGGTCTGGACCATCCAACTGTTCATCCATCCAAACTCTTTCCTATCCATCCACCAATCCATTCAGATTTATACCCCCATCTACCCATCCATCATTTTTTCTATTCATCCACTTTACCAGCCACCACTTCCCTACCATCCATCCAACTATTCATTCATCCATCAAACCATCCACCAACCCAGTCACCCACCCATCTATTCATTCCCTACCGTGACCATTTTTAGTTATAACTAATGTAATGAAGCCGACACTAGCCATCTATTTCATTAGAAACTCACTAACATCAAATACTGTTTTATAGAGCTTGTCTCCAGTTTGCTATCTACACGTCGCCATCTTGTCTTCATATAATTAACTAATTATCACATATGCTGCTGTGGTGACACTTTAGATAGTTCCTGTTTTAAAAGTTCATGCCAATTACTAGATTTTATTTATTCTGACAAAACACAATGCAGGACAATGCATATATATTTGAATTAGCATTTCCATCCAGCATTTTCAATATTATGAAACGCATAAAATTCAATTTGTATTTTTTACAGTTAGATCTGGATTTTGGTTCTTTAATGCATAAATACAATGCCTGTGCTGGTAATTATAAGTGCTGTATAGAAAGTATTATTATCCACTTGAAGGAAGGAAATGTTTTATTTAACAATGCACTCAACACATTTTATTTACGGTTATATGGCGTCAGACATATGGTTAAGGACCACACAGATATTGAGAGAGGAAACCCGTTGTCGCCACTTCATGGGCTACTCTTTTCGATTAGCAGCAAAGGATCTATTATATGCACCATCCCACAGACAGGGTAGTACATACCATGGCCTTTGATATACCAGTCATGGTGCACTGGCTGGAACAAGAAATAGCCCAGTGGGCCTACCAACAGGGATCGATCCCAGACCGACCATGCATCAAGCGAGCGCTATACCACTGGGCTACTCCCGCCCATATATCCACTTGAAGTGCTTTATGCTAACAGTTTTACTCTTCTACTGGTCTGTCTAGGAAACAAAAGAAAGAAAGAAAGAAATGTTTTATTTAATGACGCACTCAACACATTTTATTTACGGTTATATGGCGTCAGACATATGGTTAAGGACCACACATATATTGAGAGAGGAAACCCGCTGTCGCCACTTCATGGGCTACTCTTTCCAATTAGAAGCAAGGGATCTTTTATTTGTGCTTCCCACAGGCAGGATAGCACAAACCATCGCCTTTGTTGAACCAGTTATGGATCACTGGTCGGTGCAAGGGTTTGGAGTCGGTATCTGGATTAAAAATCCCATGCCTTGACTGGGATCCGAACCCAGTACCTTCCAGCCTGTAGACCGATGGCCTAACCACGACGCCACCGAGGCTGGTATCTAGGAAACGAAGGTGTGCTTGAATGTTTGGTTGAAGTAAACATGTTGATTGATTCATATCTTAGACAAATTCTCATCTATATTGGAAAACATGTGTGCTTATTCATTATACAAAATGTATGAAATTAATTTTAAAAATTGTTTTATAAAACAGTTATCAAATGAGGTCTCATAAGGAGTTTTGTGAGGGATGACAATATAACTATTCCCCCTTTTTGATTTTTGCTAGTGTGTGAATTCAAATTAAACACATCATTATTTTAGCGATGTCATCTTGACAACCTCATGATACAAAAACATTGATTTTAGCCGAACATATCATTCTACTTAAGTGCATCATTACAGAGACAGTTGGCATCAATAATTCACACAATTCTCCCATTATCCATTCACATGGCATACCCCCTACTGTGATTTAATTTGAGCAAATTAAAATATGGATGGGAGACCTTTTGAAAAAACCCCACACCCACGCAGACTGACACAATCCTATCATGCAAAGGTAATTTTTTTTTCTCTAAATTAATGACAGTGCAAGTAAAATGTTATCAATTTTAGCCTCAAGCAGTCTCTCTTTTTTTGATCGAACAAATAAATAAATAAATCAATAAAAATAAATTATAATTTATTTATTTTTCATCATATCAGTATACCTGCACAAATATTTCTTAATTTTCTTTTGCAAAATGAAATTGTGTAACATCAAACGACCTAAGAATTAAAATTTAATTGGACAGTACCAGTAATGAATGGATGAATGAATATTAATTACATCTTGGCACAATATTAATTACTGCTGATGTAAGACACTTGGAGGGCCATGGTAAAATGATAGTGTATTAATTACATACTATAAAATACACCTATGAGCATTATTTCATGTAGTACAGTAAATCCATTTATTAACTGGCTAATGAAAAAGGAATGAATAAATGAATGAATGAATGAATGAATGAATGAATGAATGAATGAATGATGAATGAATGAATGAATGAATGTTTAATGATACCCCAGCACAAAAACAGAGATTAGCTATTAGGTGTCAAATAAAAGTAAGTACATGTACATCAATAAAAAAAGTTAGCCCAATCACAATTAAATGACAAATTGTAGGTTTAATCCTATGTTTTAGCTGTACTACTAGAATCTTTTATGATGATGATGCACACAATCCAGTCAATGGATATCACATAAATCATGCAAGTGTCATGAAGAATATACCCAAACAACTATCATGCGCTAACACATCTCAGGATTTTGGTAATTAACATATTTTTAACTTCAGGGTACCTAATAAAACCATTGTGTCTACTGGTCAAATTTTTTTATTATTTGGCAAACATTTCGATGCAGGTTTTTTAAATTAATTAATTTATTTATTTATTAACATATTTTTAATGTATTTATTTATTTATTATTAAATCAATTGCGACACTGTGAAACAGTGGTAAATGGATATGAAAAACATTGTGTGAAAATGTTCCTTTTTTCTGAACCTGCATTATCACTTTTGTTTTAAAAAATATTAATAAATGTGTATAATAATTACTGCAAATGTATTTCATTTTATTTGTGATAGTAAATACATTTTGTTAGTTTCTTATGGTAACTCCTGTTATATTTTTAGTGTACTTTTATACCGATCTGCTTTTCCAAAATCTTCAAGGTTTTGCTTCTGGTGCCAAAGTAGTGCACTATTGTAAAAAATAAATATATATATACACAAATATACTTGTTACTTTAAATAGCAGTAATATTCATTATTCCACACTAAGGCATGTGATAAATATGTTGTTTACTTGTCATCAGCTGGAGGTTCTGGAAACTGACAATCACTTCTGAATACGATTATCACCCTTTCTCTGTGATTTGTTGATCAACCAACAAACGAATAATGGCCGTGACAGACTGGTGCTAGTAATCGGTTTCCTAGCTTCAGTCAGATTTCTTTTAGGGCTTGTTCACAGTTATCAATATTTTCATGTGCATACAAAATAAAATGCTGGAGGGAAGATGGCTTAATACTATTAAAATGTACAAAAGTACCTCAAGTAATATGGTATTATTGTTATAAAATCCAATTAAATTACATTTATTTTCCCCCATTTCACTTCTTGTCTTTGTGATCAGGTTACCGTAATATTTGGAGGAGAAAAGTTTAAAGTTTTTTTTTGTTTAATGACACCACTAGAGCACATTGATTTACTTTATCGTCAGCTACTGAATGTCAAATATTTGGTAATTTTTGTCTTAGAGAAAACCAGCTACATTCTTCCATTAGTAGCAGGGGATCTTTTATAAGCACTTTCCCACAGACAGGACAGCACATACCATGGTCTTTTGACATCAGATTAATTAACCAATGTGCTCTAGTTATGTCATTAAACAAAATAAAACTTTAACTTTGATATATCAGTTGTGGTGCACTGGCTGGAATGGAAAAAACAATCAAAGTATGGGTCCATTGAGCGGACTGATTCTGCGACACAAGCACGTCAGGCGAGCACTCTATCAACTGAACTAGGTCCCGCCAAGGGGAGCAACAGGGTTATCAGGGAGTTCTATGTACACAAACAGTATTAGATTCATGAAATTGCATAATATATGTATAAAATGTTAACTGATGTAATACTTACATAAATTTATAACAATACTTCAAATAAAGTGGCAAAAATCAGCTGCAGAAGAACCAAGGTGAAATCCATAAATCTCATGGTAAGCCTTATGGTGATACATATCAAACAAATATCACCGACGTATTGCAATACCTGTCGAAATACAGGTTTCTAATTTCTTTTTTCTTTTTTTTATATACAAGTGAAAAGGAATTTGCATTATTCTGGTACCAGGTAATGTCTGTATGCAACATTATCCACTTAAGAGGGGTTTTTTTAAGCACATTCTCAACACAATTAATTATGGGACAGTAGACTTTTAGGTCATACATTACTAGTGTCATTATTTTAAGCAGGGTTCTCATTGTGTCATTAGTCACACCGACTTGTCGCATGTGATTTGTTGGCCTTACAAAAATAGGAACACATACTTATGACTAAAGTTGATCAGATTTCGGTATTTTCACAGTAAGATTTGATCGCATGCAACAAGTCTATATGAATAATCGCTTAATGAAGGAAGGAAGGAAGGAAATGTTTTATTTAACGATACACTCAACACATTTTATTTATGGTTATATGGCGTCAGACATATGGATACGGACCACACAGATATTAAGAGAGGAAACCCGCTGTCACCACTTCATAGGCTATTCTTTTTCATCAGCAGCAAGGGATCTTTTATACACACAATCCCACAGTCAGTAGTACATACCACAGCCCAGTCGTGGTGCACTGGCTGGAATGAGAAATAAGCCAATGGGCCCACCGACGGGGATCGATCCCAGACCGACCACGCATCGAGTGAGCGCTTTATCACTGGGCTATGTCCCGTCCATTCGCATAATGAGAATGCAACTTTAGCAAGTTTTGATCACAAGTAACTTCTAAACATAGTTTCAGTAAAATCTGATCCATGATTCATGCAAAACTTGTGCATATGGTGGTGTGTGTGTGTGTGGTTTTTTAAATGTATTAATGAAAACTACCAAAATGTACATTCAGTTAGGATTCATTACACATGGTTTTGTAACTATGCATGCTAGTTATTTTATTCACTCTAATTTGTTTAAATCCTCAATGTTAACAACATGCACCACAACATTGGACCTTTTCTGACATCCAATAGCCGATGTGTATTTTTGTGCTGGATTTTCATGAAACATTCATTCACAACATTGGTGGCTGGTAGGTATTGCATCTCTTTCACAGTACTGACTCAATTAACACAATCAGAGTGAGTTTCAACAGCTTAATCAGGCCTGTGTGTAGGGTGGGTTTGTGAGTCTAAACTGCCCCTGCTCAAGCAAATTTTCATCTTTTTTTTGTTTACAGATATTTTTCAGGGAAGCATGGCTCGACCCCCCCTAGAAACTTCATTGGCCACAGTCTAGATCCACTCCCATATAATTTCCACTACACAGACTTCTCTCTCACTAACTTATAACCACTCAACCACTCACATCTAACTCAAAACTTTCATACTGGACAGTACATATAGCTGAAATGTGTGCCCAGGACCTCATTTGAATATTAGCATGAACATTTAATTAAAACAAAGTAATGAATAAGATTATGGAAATTACAGTCCTATATAAATGTAAAATAACAAAATATAACACTGGCTCAGTAAGTATAGACTATTTTTACTTACATACACGTACATAAGAACTGCATGTTTTATATATATACTGAACAAAAAAAGAAACTTCCGATTTGTACATATAGTATTTGTTGTGTTAAAGAATTCATTGTGTAATGAAATTATATAGGTAGTATTAGCCTTGAGCTGTATTATCAGGATTCATGAATTTTATCGATTATTTTTGCACTGTTAATCGTCGACAACGTGAAATTCAATTTGCACATGCATGCATGGTTCGACATGTCCCGTGTAGTATTCGGTCAATTTGTTTTACTTGTCTTACTGACATTGTTGTCAAGTGAACGAAAACGCTTCAAAATTTGTAAAAAAATTAACATTTTTTACATTGTAGCATTTTTAGTATGCCAAGAATACCCAATAATTTACGCGAACGGGCGATTGGCATGCTTGATGCTGGCATGTCAACAGAAGATGTTACAAGGCATGTTGGGAGTTCTAGTCGAGCGATATGAAATCTTCGCGTAAGATTTCGAACAACAGGAAGCACCAACGACTTGTCATGTCGTGGACGTCCGCGTGTTACAACGCGTGGTCAAGACCGCTATATCATGAACATGCATTTGCGCAATCGATTCCAAACTGCCACTGCTACTGCTGCTAACACACCTGGGCTTCATAATAACTGAATCAGTGGGCAAACTGTTTGTAATCGTCTGCGGGAGAACGGTTTACATGCACGACGTCCTTACGTCGGATGCGTTTTAACGCAACATCGTCATCTAAATCGTCTTAATTGGGCACGTGTACACACTCGTTGGATATGGCGACGCTGGAATACCGTTCTTTTTTCAGATGAATCCAGATTTTCTTTACAACGTGGTGATGGCAGGGTGCGCATCTACCCTAGGAGAAATGAACGCTATGCTGACTGTTGTGTTCTTGAACGAGATCGTTTCGGGGGTGGGGGTTGTGTCATGGTCTGGGCAGCCATTGCCCATGGTTATCGTTCACCACTAGTCGTCATTGATGGCAATTTAAATGCTCAATGTTACCGCGATGACATTCTCACTCATCACGTCATTCCTGTTCCATAACAACACCAACATCTCGATTTTTCAGCATGATAATGCCACCTCTCATACAGCTAGAGACACTGTAAATTTTCTTAGGACAAATAACATTGATTTCATTGATGACTGGCCCACTAAAAGTCCTGATCTCAACCCCATCGAACATGTCTGGGGTAGTGTAGACAGATGATTGAGGCGTCTTCCCAACCCACCCACTAACGTCAACGAACTTCATCAAGCGCTCATTCAGGAATGGTACAATATTCCACAGGCAGAAATCAACACTTTAGTAAATTCTATGCGCCTGTGATGCACTGCAGTGGTCAATTCAAGAGGTGGTAATACCCGTTATTAAGTGGGTTTTTTTTTTTTAACCCCTACCACACTTGGTCAAAATTTCTCCCAGTTTCTGTTAACCTATGGCCATGATTTTTGCACCAAACGATGCATCATGGAATACTCTTTAAACGCATATATAACAACGGTTTGTTTTCATCAAGTTATGTTCAAGCAAAGTTAGCAGAAGTTTCTTATTTTGTTCAGTATATATGAAGAGTTTAGGTGCATTTTCAGTAAAAGTGATTTTTTTTTAATTGTGGATATTGCGTTTTGATAAAACAAAAAAACGTGATTTACCCAATACAATTTCATAAGGATCAATCGCGTTTTGCAGCAAATCAGGGGGCCTACGATTAGCCCTTACTGACATACAATAATGGCTTTAACTAAAAACTAGAAAGAAAATGGTTTATATCGCATTTTGTGCCTGAACTCTTCATATATATATATATGTATATATATATATATGTATATATATATATATATATATATATGTATATATATATATATATATATATATGTATATATATATATATATATATATATATATATATATATATACGTATCGATGATACACGTGGTAATTACAGAATAATAGATTCCACACTATGCGGAACAAAATGATCCTACATGCCTGCATTTGGTTGTCGGTGTTTGTACACGACAGCGGGCCTCATTACACAAAGTACGGATAGTCTTGTAATCTTCAAAGAACTGTTGTAATAACAATTAACGCTGTTTGTTTTTTGCTATTTAAGTGTGAATTCAAAATGATTAATTACTAGTCATTTAGTTATGTTAGAAACTGATACATCAGAGATCGAGCAATCTGGGGAAGGACCCGGCAACGTGGAGATAGCCAGATTGGTTAATAGCAACAGCTGCAGAACCGTGAACATTCGGAAGAAATGCTTCTCAATCTGTGCAAGATTACAGACACAGTAATGAAAGACGATTTTTTAAGCAAGTGTGCCAAACAATCTTTAATTGCAAAAAATTTCTGATAGTTCTGCTCTTTGTACTTTGTGATTTGAGAGCTATAAATTATTTTGTACTGTTGTGAATGTTTTATATGTGAAAAAAAGTACATAACCTAGTGGTATTTGGCATACAGTGTTTTGATTTGGTATGTTATGTTTACAATAATTTTGCTTTTTATATTGTGTATTTTTTATTTGGTAAACCAACGTACTTAGTGCTAATCGACATCCAGTATTTTAATTTATTAATAAATACAATAAAAGTACATAGAGATGTACGTCAAATTGATCAGATTTATCTCGTTTCTGTTAATATTTAGTTAGTTTTATCATATACACAGAAGGAATGTGCTAACATCTGTGTGTTGGGGACAGGGATGGAGCAGCAAACGTGTCTTCCGATATCAACGAAATGATAATACTACAATGCAGTTTCACTTTGGGGTCTACTGTACGAATTTCGAAAACTCGAACTCCCTGAAACTCGAACTATTTCGTCGTCCCCTTCAACTTCGAGTTAAGGAAGTTCGACTGTATATATATATATATTGGTGTTCACCTGCAATCAATACACACACACTAACACACACAATGCACAGGTCTGTTTCTACCCGGCACCCTCTAATAACAATATAACAACACTACTTTTGTCTGCAAGGCAGAAGCCAGAGCAACAATTTAAAGAGAGGTCACCACAGTATATGATGATAAGAAAGAAAACATAAGTGGGGTCTTTGAACTCCTGTCTGTGTCTGACTGCGGTATCCCCAGGTTTTGTTCTACAACAGGTGCTATCTCAGCTAACAGCAACAACACCCAACACTAACGTTATAGAGCTGCAGATTCTCCACAAATAATATAGCTGGGTTTTAGCAAAATATGGGTTAAAACAGTGTCTGTCTGTATGTAGATCACCGGGTTTTTCTCCTGTTGTATTTATAGTCTAGACCTCAGTTGTGTAAGGAACAGACAATTTTAAATATATAGACAAATTTTAAGCTGTTATGTGAGAAATATTATTAATACTGGGGCATACAGAACAGATCACAGCTAGATTAAATCTCCTTTATGGAGTTTTATTTGGGGGGGGGGGGGGGGGGGGGTCCCTGCCCAACTAGAGTCCCATTACTGGTATAGCAAATGCTATGGAATGTGTTGTCCTGTCAGTGGGAATGTGTACATAAAAGATCCCTTGCTGCTTATGCAAAAAAATGTAGCGGGTTTACTCTGAAGAGTAGACTACATGTCAAAATTGTCAAATGTTTGACATTAAATAGCCAGTGATTAACTTTTAGATCATGGCTGTTCCAGAAGTAATCAACGTACGTGTGTGTGTGTGTGTGTGTGAGTGAGTGAGAGAGTGAGAGAGTGAGAGAGTGAGAGAGTGAGAGAGTGAGAGAGAGAGAGAGAGAGAGAGAGTGAGTGAGTGAGTGAGTGAGAGAGTGAGAGAGTGAGAGAGTGAGAGAGTGAGAGTGAGAGTGAGAGTGAGAGAGAGAGAGGTGGATGCACCATAATTATTGCTTTTCATATTGCTATACAACTCAACTACCTATAACCCGCTAGGGTTAGTGTGGGGAAATCACAAATATTGCTCTTATTATAGATAAGCTGTAACTGGTCAGTCTTTTATATGCCCTTTAATATGTCAGTGCTTACAAGTGTACTGGATGAAATGGAGGAAACTACACACAGTGAACCCACAGAGATGGACTGATTCTACGATCTGACACATCTCATGCAGGTGACCTAACCACAGAGCTATATCTCCATCTAACAATGTTATCTAAACTCCAGGGCCCAGTTGTTCAAAGCATAGTTACATTAACCCTCGGTTAAGTCTTTTATTCTCCTATTAATTAGTATTGCACAACTACAAAATAAGCTTTAGATACGATTATGTATGGATACCTTTGATCGTTTTAAATCAAGTCTCAACATTATGTTTTCAATTATTATTTGTATTGATTCAGTCCTTGGTTTTCAAAATGTCTATCAACCACTGGTTAAACTAACTATATAGTAAACCTGAAGGAAGGCAATGTTTTATTTAACGATGCACTCAACACATATTATTTACGGTTATATGGTGTCAGACATATGGTTAAGAGCCACACAGATATTGACAGAGGAAACCCGCTGTTGCCACTTCATAGGCTACTCTTTTCGATTAGCCAACCACGCATTAAGCGAACGCTTTACCACTGGGCTACATCCCGCCCTCTGAATGCTGGATGTCTGTGATTTAGAGACTTTACAAATTGACACAATGGCCAGACATTTTAATTAGAACACCAAACAGTCCCTAATAACATTACCAGTGTGCTGAGTTATTGTAATACAGACATTCCTTAATGTGCAGGTTGCATTATAAATTAAAAATCAATTCTCATTGATACCTTTTTCATTATTAATATTAATAAATGTAAGAAGCTTATCAAAGCCCTGAGGCAGTATATATACACCCAGCTAGTATTGTGAAAAAAGCCTCAAGCTATATGTATGACCTGATTTGATCTGTACTATTTTAATAGGCCTGGATGTGTGTGGTTTGCCCTGAAACTAAAACAGTTTCGCTATATGTTATATACAAAGGTTAGATGACATTATTTTAATACAACTTAAAGGCAAGGAATACAAAAAGGATTCTTTTAAAAACATAACCATACAGGACAGTACATACCACTACCGTTTATATACCACTATAATCAGACATGAAGTGTTGGTTGGCATTTAAAAAATACAACTGAAAGCCAAGGAATGTAAGAATAATATTTTTAATATACTTAACCATACAAGACAGTACATACCACTGCCTTTTATATATCACTATAATCAGACATGGAGCAATGATTGGAATGGTAAAAATCAAGGCTATATTACATTTTAAAAATACAACTGAAAGCCAAGGAATGAAAAAATGATTTTTTAAATATATACTTAACCATACAAGACAGTACATACCATTGCCTTTTATATATAAGACATGGAACACTGGCTGAAATGGGGAAAACCCCTTTATTATGGGTTTATCTGCCAAGAAGGACAGGAATGATCTTATGATTCATTACACCTCAACAAGTGCCTAGATATACATGTACATTAAAAAGAGTTATGGCGTCAAGGTGAACATAATTAATAATATTTATTTGCTACTGAATCAATATTCTTGCGTTAAAAATATTAAAGGTTGGGTGGAAGGAGTCATTTTGGAAGGTGGCTAAATATTTGCTTCGGTGAGTTTGGTGACGTTTTGCAATCAGCTTTGTCTAGTTTTTAGAATCACAATGGTTTACATATTTGCCTGAATATCCACATTTGTTGAGGAGCTTGTGCCTTGAATTACCCCTAAGTAAAAACTAATGAAATGCATTTTATAATTATTTGATATGGAAGTAAAACACAAGTCCATTAAATCTTTGTCAGTCTTTCATCAAGCTAAATATTTAGCACACAAATCGGCTAAAGAATCTAGGCTGTCATAAAAACCATGAGTACAATTACTCGCACTCATATAATTATACATGTATATAATACTTGGAAGATTCTATTATCACTACAAACCAGCCATTGCTACAAGAATGGTGCCTGGACTAATGTAAAGCTTAGCACTTGTACTTCATAGAGAAGGATGTTTAGTTCCCGAACCAACAAAACACTAAGTGTTTATTTCTAGATATCATAAACTATAGAAAAGAATTCAGTATCTATGACCATCAAGGAAATCCCTCAACCAGTTTCTATCTGTGAGGGTCAAGTATGCAGGTTATCTCTTCAACTAGTAAATCTATCAGAACACAATGTGTATGTAAGCTTCCTGAAGTTAGTATGTATACCTTACAGCTATCATGAAAAGGGAGATAATTGTTGCTTGTTTATTGGTCTACCCATTTGACGAATAAATTATTGTGACTGTTATCTCATCCTCTGCACAGACCACACAAGAAATATATAAGATATTTACTGCAATTTTGTCCAGTTCAAGGGTGAATTGAAACCTATAAAAATTAATATTAATGAAATATGTTGATGTTCTCTATCAAAGAAAAACTGTTTTGATTATTTAATAGCAATAAGTTTGGCACTAAAATACCATAAATAATTAAGGATGTAAAGAAACTAGTGGTGTGAAATATTACTAATGTGAAAATTGAACCGGACTCACAAAGTGGAGCCAGTCGAATGTGATAAAACATCAAGTGATCTTGACAGGAAGAGATGTGTGTCCAGACTCGGATGTAATTTCATGAATGTAAATCAGGTTTATACTTTACACTCACTGTGCATATTACACTGTACTGGTTGGGTGAATGGTTGATTGGATGGATGGATGAGTGGATTTGTGTGGATGGATGGATGGATGGATGGATGGATGGATGGATGGATGGATATACATAAACTTATAATTTTATTAATGCAAATCATATTTATACTTTACACTCACTGTGCATATTACTGGGTGGGTGGGTGGATGGATGGATGGATGGATGGATGGATATACATAAACTTATAATTTTATTAATGCATATCATATTTATACTTTACACTCACTGTGCATATTACTGGGTGGGTGGATGGATGGATGGATGGATGGATGGATGGATGGATGGATGGATGGATGGATGGATGGATGGATGGATGGATGGATGGATGGATGGATAGATTGATAGATGGATGGATAGATGGATGATTGAATAGATGGATGGATGGATGGATGGATGGATGGATGGATGGATGGATGGATGGATGAATGGATGGATATACATATATATATATATATTTCAACCATGGCTATTTAGTGTCAACATATTGTTATTTTGACTCTTAAGGTGATACCACACAATATGAGTGCCTTGAACAAGAGTAGCCAATTGTGACAAGACAAACATTATGCATAATGCAATTAGCTATTCTCATACACAGCATTCATATTGTGTGGCATCGCCACTAGTTGAGAGAGTGAGAGAGATAGAAAGGAAAGCTGATCCCAATACACAGGCTACATAGGCTACTGCTACTGATAAAAGTATCTTTTATATATATATATATATATATATATATGTGTGTGTCTGCGTGTGTGTGTGTGTGTGTTCCTATAGACAAGACAGTACATACCATTGCCTTTGCTTTATGTGTCATGGGGCATTGACTAAGATGGGGGAAGGGAAGACAAATCCAATGAGAAGAAGGAAATGTTTTATTTAACAACGCACTCAACACATTTTATTTATGGTTATATGCCGTTGGACATATGGTTAAGGACCACACAGATATATTGAGAGAAGAAACCCGCTGTCGCCACTTCATGGGCTACTCTTTTCGATTAGCAGCGTGAGATCTTTTATATGCACCATCCCACAGACAGGATAACACATACCACGGCCTTTGATATACCAGTCGTGGTGCACTGGCTGGAGGGAGAAATAGTCCAACGGGCCCATCAACAGGGATTTATCCCAGACCGACCGTGCATCAAGCGAACGCTTTTTCACTGGGCTGCGTCCTGCCCCAATCCAATGAGAGTGTTTGACCCTACAACCCATCACCTACATCCCACCCATTTGTGAAGCAATAACTCATGCCCCTGAGAAGACATTAGTAGACACATTTCAACTACTGAAGGAGAAGTTGTACACAGCAGGATACTGAAGAAGTTAAAAGTTTTAAATATGTAGGAGAGGATTATATTGTCAATATTTAATAGCATATCTGACCAGCATAAAATGTTTTCTGCTCAGTTAAACAACTAAAACTCATCAGTGATGTCCAGCGGTGCTTACTGAAGTGGAAAATAATTTATAAACTTTTTCATTTTCAATCATGGTGGTTTTAGGAACATTAATGCTTTCAATAAATGTTATTGGTTTTCAAAGTAATGGTTATTAAAAAATAATTGTGTGTCATAAAGGATGGACAGAGGCTTTTAAAAATATGGTAAGAGATACAAGAAAAATAACAGTAGTTTAATTAGTGGAAGAGTTTTAAGAATTAAAAAATAATTGCAATAGTAAAGAGATTGCCCTCAGTGTGCTGCCATTGTTAAGATAGTTCCGAAAGAAATGTTTTATTTAATGATGCACTCAACACATTTTGTTTACGGTTATATGGCATCAGAAATAGTTCCGAATACATGAACATTTTTAATTACTAAAATTATGTATGAAATATCATTTCTTGTTTAGAATATCAGTGTCTGTAAAATGTTATTCAATATTTTTCTTTTTGTCCTAATGTTTGTAGTGTGAATGTGGGTAATTTTTGGCATGTTCCATCAGAGAACTGTTCAAGCACAATTGTCATGGGCACAACCTCTGACTTAGCCAGAGAGTTCTGTCCATGACAGGGAGGGAAAGAAAAAAAAGCAATTTTTTATTTAATGACGCACTCAACATATTTTATTTATGGTTATATGGCGTCAGGCATAGGGTTAAGGATCACACAGATACTGAGAGAGGAAACCCGCTGTCGCCACTTTATGGACTACTCTTTTCGATTAGCAGCAAGGGATCTTTTATATGCACCATCCCACAGACAGGGTAGTACATACCACAGTCAGCTTTTTTACTTGGTTCCTTGGGTGTCTGGGTTAGAGGAGTTTATACTTTTCACTTGATTCCTTGGGTGTCTGGGTTAGAGGAGTTTATACTTTTCACTTGATTCCTTGGGTGTCTGGGTTAGAGGAGTTTATACTTTTTACTTGATTCCTTGGGTGTCTGGGTTAGAGGAGTTTATACTTTTCACTTGGTTCCTTGGGTGTCTGGGTTAGAGGAGTTTATACTTTTCACTTGGTTCCTTGGGTGTCTGGGTTAGAGGAGTTTATACTTTTCACTTGGTTCCTTGGGTGTCTGGGTTAGAGGAGTTTATACTTTTCACTTGGTTCCTTGGGTGTCTGGGTTAGAGGAGTTTATACTTTTCACTTGGTTCCTTGGGTGTCTGGGTTAGAGGAGTTTATACTTTTCACTTGGTTCCTTGGGTGTCTGGGTTAGAGGAGTTTATACTTTTCACTTGGTTCCTTGGGTGTCTGGGTTAGGAGTTTCACGGTATATATTTTTGTCACTGTGTAAAATTACTGGGAGATACCATAATGATTTAAGATTGTTTACTAAGTGCTGTTCCACAACTGAATTCATGCGAAGGTAGGAGGTGATTTTGTTGTTATTTTGTTATGGGTCTGCTTCAGCTTGTTTCTTTATATACAGACAGGTCGGAACGTGGCCCAGTGATAAAGTGCTTGCTTAATGTGCGGTCAGTTTAGGATCAATCCCTGTTAGTGGACCCATTAGGTTATTTCTCGTCCCAGAGAGTGCACCACGACTGGTATAGCAAAGGTCATGGTATGTGCTATCCTGTCTGTTAGATGGTGCATATAAAAGATCCCTTGCTACTAATGAAAAATATTTAGCGGGTTTCCTTTCTATGACTGTCAAAATGACTATTGGTTAACATCCAATAGCCGATGCTGAATAAATCAGTGTCCTCTAGTGGTGGTGTTAAACAAAACAAACTTTATATACAGACATGGTTTGTAAATAGAGGAATTATCACAATTGTTTTTTAAAATGAAAAATGTCAACTGAGTCTATGTTAATCGATATTTGTTGAGTCTCTGCCACTACTCAACTACATGAGTAACGAATTCTACTTATCCTAAAACACTTCTAAAATAACATCTTAATTCAATATTAAGTAAATCACAGTTCTAAAGTCAACTTCAGAGGTAATGTGATGTCATTTCAACTGACACAAATTTAGTTTAACGTCACTCACTTTAACTAGATCTTATCAAAACATTACACTCAGACATACATGTCTTGTTGGCTCGAAAACAAATAACCAGTTGACAGCAAAAATATATTAAATGGGTTAATACACCAAATTATTATCCACATAGTTCAAGATATTCAGGGAAATATAATCAGTATGACCCACGTGTGTCATAATGATTTCACATCCATCACGAATGATGTAATTTTGTGAAGCAATGTCATAACTTAATGTGGCTTCCTCAGTGTAAACACTTGTCAAAAATGACATCATTTCGGAAAACGACGTCATTTCATCTCTTGTTAGTTATGTTTCAAATGTTTTGACATGGTCCTAGCTTGTTATTCATAAAAATAATAGTTTGGATAATATGGTTAATAAAGAAATTATTACATTCACGTATGTCATACTGATTTTACGAAACTCATGTTAGGATTCATGTACTACCCTCGCTCTCACTCGGATAACACAATAATCCTGACACTCGTTTCGTAAAATCAGTACGACACACAAGCTCGTATAATAATCTCTATATATGTCAACAAGTGATATGTGAAAACCATATTTTCACGAATTGCGAAGCAATGAGTGAAAATGTGGTTTTCACACATCAGGAGTTGACCTAAAAATTGTATTTGAAGAAAACAAAATGAAATGGTCTATTTATTATATACATCTTTGCTAATTTTCGACAATATCTTTTGCTTTTTGTTAATTATATGCTATCGAAAACACATAACATCATCATATAAATTTATCTATTTGTTCCGGTAGAAAGTTTTGTCAAAATTTACTTGACCATGGACTTTTTAGAAGGAATATGAATAAAATTTACCATTTTTTAATTAATAAATTACTAATTATTTAATAATACTGCTGTAAAAACATACCTGATAAAGTGAATGTCCAAAAAACAACAAAAACAACTCTTGAATCGAACACAAAAAGTAAAATTTTAACTTACACTCAATGACAGGATATTGTGTCACCATTATTTGGCTTCATACCCAATCAGTTTCAGATATTTTACCAAAATTACACTTCTCATCCATGTTTTTTACAGGTACTTTTGTTTAGATTAAAAAAAAAATTCCAATACAATCAGTTGCATTGGTAATAATAAAAGTAAAAATGATGAAGTGACTCTGACCTCTATAATCAGATTGCAATAAGTTACAAGAGAGATAACTGAATCATGATATTGTTCACAAAAATATAAATATGATTTCTATATTTTCACTGTAACTAAAATACAGTGAAAATATTATTTTTCACTGAATATCACTTTTATGGTTTCTGTAGTTCTATATATTTCATTGCTATGTATACAGTACAGTACAGTACAGTACAGTACAGTACAGTACAGTACAGTACAGTACAGTACAGTACAGTACAGTACAGTACAGTACAGTACAAATAGTCAGACAGACAGACAAACATTCAGTAACAGATAATAAATTATTTTTAAAAAACACACTAGAGATCTCAAATTTGTATTTCTTTCTTATAATCTAAATTATTCCTCCAAAATAAAAATAAAATGATCATTCGGTTATTTGAAATATTTAAATTTCACATGCATATATATAGTATTCTAAATTATTATGAGTGTATATATGTATGTATGTATGTGAGTCCATCCATCCATCTTGTCCATCTGTCTGTCCATCCATTCATTAGTCTAAATATACAATTAATGTAAACCTATTAGGGACACACACACACAACACACTGCACACAACACACACACACACACACACACACACACACACACACACACACATACACACACACACACACACACACACACACACACAATTTATGCCTTACACCAGATGGATGACAGTGACAGGCACCTTCTAATCCCAT
Organism: Gigantopelta aegis; assembly: GCF_016097555.1. Lineage (NCBI taxonomy): Eukaryota > Metazoa > Mollusca > Gastropoda > Neomphalida > Peltospiridae > Gigantopelta > Gigantopelta aegis. The sequence continues at coordinate 63,480,114 of NC_054702.1, forward strand.
TTTAATGGACCAAACTGCTTCAGACCTGTTTAAATTCTACTCCAGATCAATGACAGCCTTACTAAACTATTTCCAGACCCTGTCTAACTGTTACCATCTTTATCAGTGGGCCGGCTCAGTCTATTTTTAGCCTGCCACTGAGCTGGCATCTGTTGTTCCCAGTATAGACTGAGTTTAGCTTGCCCTACTTTTGCAGATAGTCTTGGTTTACAGCTATGGTGTCTGCAGACCAGGCTGCTCTGTGTGTGAGCTTTGTGACCAGCTTGTGGTGTGTTTTTCAAACACAAAACACTCTGCATACTACTGCCACCATACAGACCAGCTCTTCCAACAGAAACAAACTAAACACAAAAAGAGGTGGGTTATTTGTAACTGTGGATCAAGAAATGTAGTATTCCCATCAAACAAGGTTTATGTTGTTAACCCCTTATGTAGCAACAGTGCTTTTTTGTTTGACCAGCCAGCTACACACAACTTGGACAGCTCTGGTGCAGGATTTATGAAAACAACTGGTGGGCGAAATTTGTTTGTTCAGACCTTGGATCAAGAAATGTATAGTGATCTCTTCAACAAAGTTTAACTTGTTAACCCCTTGTGTTGCAACTGCAAGATTGATGTGTGACCTCACAGGTTACTACACCTACACTGCAATTGACATTGGATTTCATTAATGTGTTTATAAATAAACATTGCTCTGAACCCATTAAGTGTGATTTGTGACCAGTTAACCCATTATGGTGCACTATAGAGCTGAGGTTTATTTCTAAATGTTGGAAGGAAAAATCTGTTAACATTTTCCACATATTAACCTCTTAAGGTGTGAAACAATTCTATAAATAGCATCATCTTCAAGCTGTTAACCGACTGTGATGTAGAGATTTTAATTGGGGTTTTTCTTTGACTTTTAACTTCTTATTGTGCGCATGAATTAGTCTAAAAAAGACACTGCTGCCTATGTTAATGTTTTTGACTACATAAAAGTAGTATTTGTTTTTTGAAATGTTAAACATACTTTTACTAATACTTATTTTAAAATATTGTGATTTAAAAAAAACCTCCAAAACATTAACGTGATCTTCATGAAAACAAGGTGGATGGATTTAATGTACAATTTTCATCACTACACTCAAATGGATATGAAGATTTTTAATTCACACAGTTGGACAGTGGAGAAATAAATACCAAGGACCATTTTTATCTACAGTTAAGATCACAAAGTTTGTTGCTGATTCTTTCAACATCTTGATACTTCGATTCATTTTAAAATTAGATCAAAATGAGTCTTAAACCCTATGCAATTAGAAACCGTTCAAGCAACTTCAGCAAGATGGAAAAAATGCTGGTAGCCAACCTGTGCAGGGATAATCCAGACATTGATGCAAAGGAATATGATAAATTCACACTTCAACGAAAGCACGAAGCGTGGGAAAATGTCATGGTTTTGTACAGAGAAGAAATTTCCAAAAAAGACTTTAGCTTTCCTGAAAGAGATATCAAACAGCTACAGGGGTGCTGGAAGAGAATCAAAGATCAGATACGACGTCGCAATAATATGAATATCAAGACACAAAATACAAGTGGAGAAGCGAATGAAAGTTATGAAATCATGACAAATGGTTACCCAACCATGGCCAGTGGTGAGCCATTTTCTGTGACTGCAGACATTTATGAAAATGATGAGAGTGAAGATGAATCAAGTGCAGATAACTCAAACTGTCAAAATCAGATAACTGTAGATAAGTCGCCAGCAGAGATTCAGCAGGATCATGTGTCGTTCAATCCATTATTGAGGATCAAAGAGGAGATAATTCCCCCTGATGAATCCACGTCTTGGAAAGGCAATGATAGTGCTATCAGTTTCATAAATACTTCAGTATCTGGTCAGTCACCACAGATCACCCATGTTCAAAATGTTCAAACACTTCAGAGGTTTGTATTATTTAATTTGATGTGAAGATTTTTAAAGCAAGAAGAACAATAGATTTTTTAATTTTTAATTTTCTAAAATGTGTTTAAAAATTAAACTGTTTATTTCTTGTTAATATTATTTTTAAAACTATTAACCTTGTCTTACTCCAACTTGGTAAAAATAAAAATAGTTGCTATAAACATAGGAATGGCATAAACACAAAGCACAGAAATACCAATATTAACATTGTTGGTCTCCATTTAAAAATTTAAAACATTTTCATGAAAAATCCATCATATATAACCTTTTTCATGTGAAATATATTATAGTAACAAAGATTTCTCACAAATATACAACTTTAAAGCCACATTGGCACCATTTCTATAACAATTTTACTAAATTTTATTCATGTGTACAGTACATTTTTTCATGAAACATTCTTCTTATTTTATTGAAGGACAACATACCCAATAATCAAAAGAGGTGAGAAACGCAGTCTCCAAAAAGATGATGACCCCTATGTTCAGATGGCCATGAAAGAACACCACGTAAAGATGAAAATCCTTCAACTCAAGGAATGGAAGCTGCGTAAGGAATGTCTGCAGGCAGGAATAGGACTTCCACCAGACTATGAGCCTCCTTAGTACTTAACACAGAACAAGAACCAGTTCATTAAATCTTACATAGCAAAACATTCAGGATCATCATTCACTTATTGTTGTTTGACTAATTTGTGGTGTTTTAAGAAATACTGCATATATGTACCTGTACCTGATCTCGAAGTAAAAAACATTGAGGGGAGTGATTAATTGCTCCCAATCTCTGATTATGAGGAGCTATTTATGATAATATCATATAGCAGGAGCGTCAGAAACAATTAAAAGTTGGTATGGCCATGAAAGTAATGCATATGATAAGATCTCTACTATGTGAGCACCATAGGAAGAAAAAAAAATGTTCCTGGCCCAAAAAGTGGTACTCCCCTGTATAGATACCATATAAATTCACATGTTAAAGGGAGCTAAATATTACTCTCCTTGATCTAGTCTTAGGAGAGTGATGGTGAGCGAGAGTGATGGTGAGCGAGATAGCCCCCCCCCCCCCCGCCCTTAAATGCCGAGGTCTGATGTACATTCAACTGATCAATGCATAAGCTTGAATGTTTTTAACAGAATCAACAGAGGGTTACTCATGACCATGCATAAGGTTCATAGCATTAGACATTCTTTCTGTCCCTACATGTTTTTGTCCAGCCATTTGTGTAGTTGTGTTGGTATCAGGTGCTCCTACTGGCTGTAGCTAGTGGGAATTTCCCTTTTAGCTCAATTGCTGGACTTTCATACTGAGGGTCCATGTTTCAAATTACCTCAATGGAGATTGATTTATCTTTTACATGTGAATGCATATTTTTAACACATCATTTTACCTACCTGTCTCTGTCATACTAGACGTAGAATCATACAAAAACAATTCCTGAAGCTAGAGCAGTGGGTAAGATTGCCATGGTCCCACATTCCTTATAATGCACCCCCCATTCCCATTTCAATTTTGGTATCTATTTTGCCTCTATTTCAACAACAGTTTTATGAATGGAATGTGCTGTCCTGTTTTATTAAGTCCACATTAAACAAATAATAATAATAACTTTCTGCTATTTAAAAAAAACAATTAGTAGTTTTATTTAATCATGGTATACAAATTTTGTAGACATATTCTCATCATAATAAGATTTAAAAAAAAATTATAAACATCTTTATAAGTGCCTTAATAACATTAGTATTTTCCTTAAAATGCTTATGCTAGTTATGGTATTTCAAATATTTGCATTGCATCTGAACTGCTTTGATCAATTTGATACAGTTTATCATTCTTTGCATAATTGATGATAAATGTATTAATAATTTCCACTAAAATGTCACCGACAGGGAAAATGATAGATATTGATGATGACAATTTGAGACATGTAATATTAAAAGCCAACTATACTGTTTAAGAAGCTACCTGTAAATATACTGGCTGAAAGAAATAAAGGATCACACAAAGAGAGACTGCAACCAAAACTCTCAGTCCACAGTGTCAGGAAGTTGACTGTGTTACTACCCGGTGTAACAGCCCAAAATATACCCACACCAAACTATACCCAGGGTTAAAGTGGGCTAGCCTGTTTTTTACCCCTAACCCTCATTTTTTTATTACTAACCTGTATACAAAATAAATAAATAAATAATATAATAAACACTTTAAAAGAAAAGCAACTAGTGCTTTCATAAAAATAAAACTATCACAGATTAGTCATGTTAGAAGATATTTTGATATTCTATCCCAAAATATATAAATTATGGAAAAAACAACTCTGGACATTGAAATACAGACTAGAGAGATCTATTCTGGGCAAGCCTGTTTTATACCCCGGGGTATATTCTGGGCTAATCCAATTTATACCCCGGGTATAGTTTGGTGGAGGGTATATTTTGGGCTATTATTATCTGCAACTAGTTAATTTGACACTACTGATGTTCAATCTCACTTTACAACTTTGTATGAAAATCAGACATTATATTGTAGACTTTGTAAATTGAGAGGGGGGGGGGGGCATAGCCCTGTGGTAAAGTGCTCGCCTGACGCACGGTCAATCTTGGATCGATCCCCATCAGTGGACCTATTGGGCCATTTCTCATTCCAGCCAGTACCATGAATTGTATATCAAAAGCCACGGTATGTGCTATCCTATCTATTGGATGGTGCATATAAAAGATCTCTTGCTACTATGGTAATGGAAAAATATAGCGGGTTTCCTCGCTAAGACTATATGTCAAAATTACCAAATGTTTGACATCCAATGGCTGATGATTAATAAAATAAATGTGCTCTAGTGGGGTCATTAAAAAAAACAAGCTTTAAGATTAAGTTGTAAATTAAATTTAGTCTACAATTCCATGTGTTCTCTTATTTCTTTCCATCAGTATAGAAAGATAGAAGCAAAGTGAACACTTAAAACTGTTCTTCCACCAAAATGACACCTTCTACAAATATTGTGTTAATTGAGCATTATTTTCAATAAATTCATTTCACATAATAAACATGTTTATAATACATTTAAATTCATAATTGTTTTTCATGCTCAGCCAAAGATTAAAACCCACAGCTGCCTGAATTCATGCACATTATTCAGGGCTCGAATTTAATAATGACACTGACGGCAATTACCGTTTTTGAAATATAAGTCTGCTAAGTGCCCATAACTTGCTTTTTCACAAAGCGCTTCATTTGCACGCTTTGCACGTGTATTCCATGTTCCCAATGCTGAATTTCCGTATAATTGGAGCTTGCGTTCGTGTACGGTGCACACTCCAAATTCGACAATGGTACGACTTCAACTGACTATCGAAGATTGAGGAAGGGCTATTGCTTGGCTTCAGGATGGTAATACGCAAAGAAATGTTGCTCTGAGACTTGGTGTCAGTCAGAGTGTCGTTGGCCGACTGTGGCAACGGTACCAAGCAACAAATTCTGTTCGAAGCACTACAAATAGAGAGGACCGCTACATCACGTGACAATCTGCAGACTGCGACTGGAACTCGAGTGTCTGATCAAACCATACGCAATCGTCTGAGAGCCAATAATCTACGCTGCCGTCGCCAGGCTGTTCGACCACCACTCCTACCACGTCACAGAACGGCCAGACGTCACTGGTGCACGCTTCATCTGCGGTGGCAACGTGTTCAGTGGGGTTGAGTGATGTTCACTGATGAGTTCAGGTTTAGTCTCCAGTTCAACGACGGTCGGGTTCGTGTCTACAGACGTCCTGGGGAGCGCTTCGCTGACGTTAACGTTAGACAATGTCACCGGTTCGGTGGTGGCAGCGTCATGGTGTGGGGCGGCATCTCTATCCACCACAGGACCCCCCTCTATGTGGTGGATGGCAATCTCAATGGAATCCGCTATCTGAATGAGATTATCCGGCCGTTGGTTCTCCCAGGCCTTCAGCAGATTGGCGGTGGGGCAGTTCTGCAGGATGACAATGCCAGACCCCACCGCACCAGGGTGGTAACGGACTTTCTCAGACAACAAGGTATCGCCAGGATGGACTGGCCAGCATATTCGCCTGACTTGGCCCCAATAGAGAAGCCTGGGACGAATTAGGCAGGAGAGTTCGGATAACCATGCCCCTCCGGCCAACCTTCATGATCTGGGTCAACTTCTTATGGCAGAGTGGCAGGCCATTCCCCAAGAGTTCTTCAGACGTCTGATCAACAGCATGAGGCAACGATGTGTCGAGTGTATTCGCGCCACGGGTGGATTCACACACTATTAAACGAATGTTCTAATGTGTAAAATCCATGTTTGACAACCTTCAACTCTGACAGCATGTCATGTGACTTTCTTGTATACAGTGGCGTTTATTTGTGGTTTTTTGTAAATATGGAACAATAAATAAAAAATTTGGTGTAGTTTACATCATCAATCTAATACACTCTGAAACTTATTTGGTTATAAATTTTTGACCCTTAAATTCTTTTGAGTAGTAAACCACCCTTACCTAAAGCATGTAGCCCAGTGGCAAAGCACTTGCTTGATGAGCAGTCAGTTTGAGATCGATCCCCGTCGGTGGGCCCATTGGGCTATTTCTCGTTCCAGCCAGTGCACCACGAATGGTATATCAAAGGCTATGGTATTGGCCCTACTATTCTGTGTGGGAAAGTGGATATAAAAGATCCCTTGCTGCATTAGAAAAAATGTAGAGTGTTTCCTCTGATGACTACGTGTAAGAGTACCAAATATTTTACATCCAATAGCCAATGATTAATTAATCACTGCTCTAGTGGTGTCATTAAACAAAACAAACTTTTTCTTAAAAGTGGGTCCACTGTGCTATTTTGTAATACATTTACTCCCCTCCACCAGTAATACTTGGATATGCCCCTGGTGACAATGGGATTCTTGTCTTATGTTCTGAAATTTACAGATGGATTATACATGTACATTTCATTCTTTTGTTATCTATTGGTAAGAAAAGCATTAGAAATTAATATTTTCATGCACCAAGCACATATGATAAGTCTATTCTCCTTATACTTGTTTTACTTATGTCAAAAAACTTATTAATTTACTGTTCTTTTATTCCCTTCTTATACTAAACCAATCAAGTATGTTGTTGCTATGGTGACATACGTAGTGGCACCGTAAGACCATCAGTGTCAGGTAAGAAAAGTGGGAAACCTCCTTGGTAAAAGGTCAAAAATAAACTTTCTAAAATACTTCTTCCTACTTTCCATGACCTGACAGTTATGGCTCTTGCAGCCACTATTATAGTTCATGAGCAGCAAGAAACGGTTCTGACTAGACTAGCTATCAGTTATGAGCTGGTTCATTTAGGTCAGACGTACTCCAAATGTGGAGCAACAGGTGGCACCCACTAAACCCAGGCAAGTTTCGTGTTCCTTAAATAGGTGAAAACACACTAGGAACCTGTGTTGACAATCATTCTTGGATTAGAGACTGATCGGTGAATATGCTGTGACTTGGACAATTTTACAGTTGCCAGTTTGATGTGGAAGAATTAATTATATGAATGATAAGAAAGGAAAACAAAAGTGGATCTTGAATGTAAATTTTTTTTTATTGTTCTGTGAATATCTCATCCGGAATAGACATACATGTGATTGTTTTATTTGGGTTGACATTGATCATTTACAAGTTATTCATTCTTACATTAAAATGGATCATTTCTATAGATTTCATTCTATCATTAAAAATAATATTTCAAGTCCAAACATATAAAGTGGAATGACTGATGTACTGGAAGTAATCTATAAACCTGTTATGCCACATTTATTTTCTATCCACCTTGTAACTTGTTGATAATTTCTGATGTGGATTTAGAAAACAAAACAAAACATTTTATGAGGATCATTCTTTCTTCAAGAACATCAGTGTCTCAAATTTTAACTGCTGAATTCATAGTCATTATTTGCCCTTGACATATGACATGGAGTGGATGATGCTAATGCTCTACTGACCAACGTGATTCTTGAGTATGTGTAATAGTACCTGTACTATAAATATTGAAATGCTGTGTACAGTCTGTTGTCCCCATTTATTTGGATCCTTGGCATCACCTTTACAACCTTGCAATAACTGATCTACTTGTATTTTACACAAGAACAAGGTACGTTCATGATTATTTAAACATCTTGTTTTAAAATTATTAGATAACCGTGTTGTTTTTGATTTGTCCACTTTTGTTGGTGGTTTTACTATCACAAATTTAGTTTTATTGGCAATGAATAGTCAGTTAATAAAACTGGAAATTTGTAAAACTAAAAATACCATTCTCCTATTGTTTTTCCCATTCCATCCAGTGCCTTATGGCTGTTATATCAAGGCCATGGCCTGTGCTGTCCTGCTTGTGGGAAAGTGCATATAAAAGAGTCCTTGCTGCTAATGGAAAAGATGTAGCAGGTTTCCTCTGAAGACTATGAGTCAGAATTACCAAATGTTTGACATCCAGTAGCCGATGATTAATAAATCAATGTGCTCTAGTGACTAGTCATTAAAAAAACCTTTAACTAAATCTTAGGATATACATCAACAAATAAGAAACAGAGTAGTGCTATCTGTATTCCACTTTTAGCTATTTTTAAATACATGATTTCATTTTAATCAGACTAATCATTACCAATGTCACCAGCTGGTGCATCAGGCCTGGTGCTTATAAAACATTTAGAGTCTAGACTCGAGACTCTTATAGAGTCTGAGACTGTAATGTCATGACACTGCCATACAAATGGTATGCATGTGACGTCATTAAGGATTGAGTCTGGACTCTAAAACAATTTAAAAGCACGGGCCCAGGTGGACCTCATTAAGAAATCTAGTAACAAGAGCTGAGTGGCTGAACTCTTAGTGAGTCTGACACAGACTGCGTAATTAGTGAAGTTTTATCAGCTGTCAACTACGGATAAAGTCTTGATTAACATATATTTCTGACTTTAAAATGATTCAATATTTAGTTAACTCTATAAGCAATATGCATGCAATTGAAGCTGTGCAGCTATAGATGTATTGTATTTGGAGTTCCATAAATGTATCTCATTTCACCCATTGCTCTGCAACAGGTATAACAAAGGTTGTGGTATGTACTATCCTGACTGGGGGATGACGCATATAAAAGATCCTTTGCTGCACTGTACATGTATGTCAGCAGTGGGTTTTCTCTCTCATCTGTGTGGTCCTTAACCATATGTCTGACATCTTATAACTGTAATTAAAATGTGTGAGTGTATCATTAACCAAACATTCCTTCCTTCTAGAAATTTGTCATGGTAAATTGATGGGTCTTACAAATGTATTAAAATTTGAAAATTGAATCCATTTTTGTATGAAATTAAACCATCTAAGTCCATATTTGAAAATGTTTTGTTTGTTGCAATCCACCCATTCATTTTAGCACTAGATTGATCAATAAATGTTTTACTGATTTATTTAATATTGTTTAATAGTATTGGGGGATGGAGGTGGGTAGAAATTATGTCTGAAAAAACAAAACAAGAGATGTCATTTTATATCCTTTAAACATGAACCATGCTTTATTCTCATTTTAATGAGCATTTTATAACTGGTATATCTGGGCCCTGATCTTAATGCTAAGATTACCTTAAGTGCATAACTACCTAATGCACTTAAGATGATCTTAGCGGTAAGATTGCTTCGAAAAATGGGATTTCAGAACAATAATACATGTATTTGCAGTCACTTAAGTAAACCAGTGCATATAAAAATATACCTGCTGTTACCGAAAAAGTAGTGTCTGTAAAAGTTAAAGTTTGTTTTGTTTAACAACACCAATAGAGCATATTGAGTAATTAATAATCAGCTATTGGATGTCAAACATTTGGTAATTCTGACTTCATCATCAGAGAAAACCCGATACATATTTCCATCAGCAGCAAGGGATGTTTTATATGCACTTTTCCACAGGCAGGAAAGCACATACCATAGCCTTTGACCAGTTGTGGTGCACTGGTTGAAATGAGAAAAAAACAAATCTGTTGAATAGATCCACTGAGGTGGATTGATCCTGCAATGCAAGCACCTCAGGCAAGCTATCAACTGACTGAGCTTAATTCTGCCCCGTAGTGTCTGTTATACCAGCAGGTTTCTTCCCTCACTACTTCAGAATGTGCACATTCATTAGATTATTCAGGGGTTGGGGAGGGGTACAGATGGTACATATTCTTTTGAAAAAAATGGATCTTTAACAGCATAAATGCATCTCTCTTTTTCCTTTTAAGTGCATTTAATATGGTGATGTTTCCACAATTTTCCAAGAGGCGTCCATCACACACACCAGGGTAACTGCATAACAATAACTGGCAATGCATGAATAATACATCACGTTAAATTAAAAGCAGCAATACCTTAAACTAAGTGTCCTGAGTCTGTAAGAAGAAGGAATATTTTATTTAACGCACACTCAACACATTATAATTACTTTATATGGTGTCAGACATATCGTTCAGACTACACAGGTAATAAGAGAAAGAAAGAAAAACATTTAACAGTACACTCAACCAATTCTATTTATGGTTATATGGCATCAAACATATGGTTAACAGATGAGAGAGGAAACCTGCTGTCGCCACTTCATGGGCTACTCTTTTTGATTAGCAGCAAGGGATCTTTTATATGCACATCCCACAGACAGGGTAGTACATACCACAGCCTTTGATATACCAGTTGTGGTGCACTGGCTGGAATGAGAAATAGCCCAATGGGCCCATCGACGGGGACCGATCCCAGACCGACCTCTTATTGAGTGAGCTCTTTACCACTGGGCTATGTCCCGCCCCAGATAATAAGAGAGTACACCTGCTGCCGCCATGCACTGGGCTACGTCCCGCCCCAGATAATAAGAGAGTAAGCCTGCTGCCGCCATGCACTGGGCTACGTCCCGCCCCAGATAATAAGAGAGTACACCTGCTGCCGCCATGCACTGGGCTACGTCCCGCCCCAGATAATAAGAGAGTACACCTGCTGCCGCCATGCACTGGGCTACGTCCCGCCCCAGATAATAAGAGAGTAAGCCTGCTGCCGCCATGCACTGGGCTACGTCCCGCCCCAGATAATAAGAGAGTACACCTGCTGCCGCCATGCACTGGGCTACGTCCCGCCCCAGATAATGAGAGAATAAGCCTGCTGCCGCATTGCACTGGGCTACGTCCCGCCACAGATAATGAGAGAGTACACCTGCTGCCGCCATGCACTGGGCTATTCTTTCCGATTAACAGCAAGGGATCTTCTATATGCAGCATCTCACAGACAGGATTGTAATACCAGTTGTGGAGCACTGGCTTGAATAAGCCATAACCTAATATGCCCACCAACAGGAATCGATCTTAAGACCAACAACACATGAAGTGAGTACTTTACCACTGCGTTACATCCTGCCCTACTGCCATTGTAAGATTTTTCTGACTAACAGTGTTTTGACAACTAAAATTACATATTAAATACATTTTCTTGTTTGTAGCAGTTATTTTTTGTTTGTTTATTTTGTAATATACATGTAAATGTATTTTTTCGTATGTACTAAATCATTGGAAGGTAAAATCCGGTTTTAAGCTATTACAGACATAAGGACAACAACATACACCCTGTTTATACAGACAAGTGACTGATATTCTAAACAAGAAAATATCTTATGATGTAATTTTAGTCGTCAAAAATGCTCCATATGTCATAAACTTGTCACAATGGCAGCAATCTCAAGATATCCCCTTTACCATTATGTTATAACAGTAGCTAGTGATTAATTAGTTTTTCATTAACAAACATTTGTTACCTACATCTGACTATATTTACATTCCTTTCTTATACATGTAGTTAAAATCTACAACTACTTTTACATTACTAGTCATAATATACTCTTCAAAAAAAGAAACGCAAAAGGGTACAAATGGGTTATAACTCCGATTTTATGTTTCCTACCGGTTCATGCTTTGTGAATATAAGGTCATTGCATGTCCCAAACACATTCCCACGGTTACATTCGATAAAACGCAGCTACTGTACAATAAAGTTCCAAAATGTGAATATTCGCAAAAACGCAGCCACGTGCAAACCATGTCACCACTGCACGTGCGTTGTCTGCACGTGCAACATGAACACCGACAGTATAAAAGTGCAGGGTGTTCGCTTGCCTGGCCTCTGTATCTGGCCGACAGTTGACAATCCAGGACATGCCACGTCTCAGTGAACCGCAGAGAAACAATGCCATCGGCCGACTAGACGCAGGCGAATCTAGAACGGCCGTTGCCAGGGCATTCCATGTGTCCCCAAGCACCATCTCCAGACTGTGGGACCGTTACCAGCAACATGGATCAACACGTGACCTCCCTAGATCCGGTCGACCACGGGTCACTACCCCCGGGCAGGATCGCTACATCCGGGTACGTCACCTTCGGGAACGATTGACTACTGCCACCTCCACAGCCGCAGCAATACCAGGTTTGCGCAGGATATCCGACCAGACCATACGGAACCGCCTACGTGAGGTAGGAATTCGTGCCAGACGTCCAGTTCGAGGTGTCATCTTAACACCACAACACCGTCGACTCCGACTGCAGTGGTGCCAGATTCATCGACAATGGCCTCAACTGCGATGGAGACAGGTGTGGTTCAGTGACGAGTCCCGATTTCTGCTCCGACGTCATGATGGAAGATGTCGCGTGTATAGGCGTCGTGGTGAACGTTATGCGGCAAACTGCGTGCAGGAAGTGGACAGATTCGGCGGGGGTAGTGTCATGGTGTGGGCAGCCATCTCACACACTGGCAGAACTGACCTGGTCCACGTGCAGGGCAACCTGAATGCACAGGGCTACATTGACCAGATCCTCCGGCCACACATCGTTCCAGTTATGGCCAACGCCAACGCAGTGTTCCAACATGACAACGCCAGGCCTCACACAGCACGTCTCACAACGGCTTTCCTACAGAACAACAACATTAATGTCCTTCCTTGGCCATCGATATCACCGGATTTGAACCCAATTGAGCATCTATGGGACGAGTTGGACCGACGCCTCCGACAGCGACAACCACAGCCCCAGACCCTGCCCGAGCTGGCAGCAGCCTTGCAGGCCGAGTGGGCCACCATCCCCCGGGACGTCATCCGTACTCTGGTTGCTTCAATGGGCAGGCGGTGCCAGGCAGTTGTCAACACACGCGGAGGCCACACCCGGTATTGACTCCAGATGACCTTGACCTTGGTGGTGTGTCCTATCACTTACTCACAATGGACTAGAGTGAATTGTGAACAATCCTGCAACATTTGGTAATTATCGGACTCACCATTCAATAATTAAATCAATTCTCCAAATGTTACGACAATGTGGTTTTGCGTTTCGTCTTTTGAAGAGTATATATGACTACTTTTACATTCCTTTCCTATAGTTGTAGATTACAAGTGTTTTTAATCAGCCCCATAAGATTATAATCATTGAGACTGTGCTTCCTGCTGGGATCTCCAATAAAACAGGAAACACCCCAACACCAGACTCAGATATTTCAGTGTTTTCTTATCACTGGGTTTCGGTTTTTGCTCCCATTACTTTATGCCGTGCATCTTTTGTAGATAAGTGAAGTTGTCTTGTCTTGTCAGAGCACTTCATTTCAGCTTAACATTAGGTCTTTGATAAAACTGCTGAATAATTTAAAGATTTTGCCATGGATAGCTAAATTGTAGATTTGGTACACTGCACACAATGGATGGTTACTGTTACCAGTTTCCCCATTAGGGTTGTCCTTTCTCAAATATAATCCCATAAGTGACCATGTTAACATATGTGCCTAAAAATACTATATGCAATACATCAACCAAATTATAGCCCATAAATATTAATACTACAACCTTTCCTACAAAATATTAAAGGTAAAGCACTTACATGATACGCAGCTGGTCTGGGATTCATCCCTGTCGGTGGGCTCATTGGGCTATTTCTCATTCTAGCCAGTGCACCACGACTGGTAGATCAAAGGCTGTGGTATATGCTATCCTGTCTGTAGGATGGTGCATATAAAACATCCCTTGTTACAAATTGAAAAATGTTCCTCTTTAAGACTTTATGTAAAAATTACCAAATGTGTGATGTCCAATAGCCAATGATTAATATATCAATGTGTGTCATTTAAAAAAATAAAAATAAATAAACAACTTTAATCGCTGTAGGTCAGGGACTTAACCGATTGCACGTTTTTTTTGTTGCTGTATAAAAATCATTGCCATTGGCTAAAGGCATTGTTTATGGTTTTTATATTTGTTGCAAAAATTACTGGTTTATAATTGTCACAGCCAGGCTAAAAATTGTGATAGGTGAGCATTTTGCCTACAGCAAAAACATTTAAAAATTGAAATATAACTGATTCTTAAGTTCAAGCTCTGCAGTAGACACACAAGACATAATATTAATTATGGTTACTCCTACCTCCCTGATGTATTAATCCATGCATTGCCTATCTATATGGAACTACCTTTCTGATACCCAATAGCTGATGTGTATTTTTGTACTGGGGTGTCGTTAAACATTCATTCATTCATTCATTCATTCATTCATTCATTCATTCATTCATTCATTCATTCATTCATCCATCCATCCATCCATCATTTATTTATCTATACGAAAACATCTATCATTGTTTAACAGTCTCTACAGCCTAACCTTTACAATTCCTACATCTAAGTAATCATTGACGAATTCTCTATCGCAGCCTTATTATTTAAGGCATCATAATTTTAACACTAGACAGTCACAACACAAAGTATTTATATTACTGACATGGAGTTTCAATTAAATCATCCGATATGAATGTCATTTGTCAATTATTGATGCACTTAGCCTACAGAAGACATTTACACCTGTTATTTACGATACAGTTCCACGATATGACAAATGGAACTGACACGTTATGGAATTTTAACTTTCATCTCCCTGACATATAACGTTTGAGTTAATGTTACTGATACCACTAATTAGGGTAGTAAATATACACATCTTTAAGTTTTTTGCATTCTCATTTAATAAATCAAGGTGTCTAAATAATTAACAGTTGGGTACGCACAGGAATTCTGGTTTTAAAAATGAAAATACAATATGAGTTTTTTGTTTTGGCCAAAGTTTGGAAAGTGAAAATACTGAGTAAACTGGCCTAAGGTGGTAAATAATAGTATACACATCTTTAAAATAGAGTTTAAATTAAACATCAGGTATGCAGCAGACTTTAGGGCCATTTTCATATGTGCAGTATTTGACGAGGCACAGGCACAGAATATATGGAAAACAGAAAGAAAGAAATGTTTTATTTAACAATGCACTCAACACATTTTATTTACGGTTATATGGCATGAGACATATGGTGAAGGACCACACAGATTTTGAGAGGAAACCCGCTGTCGCCACTACATGGGCTACTCTTTCCGATTAGCAGCAAGGGATCTTTTATTTGCACTTCCCACAGGCAGGATAGCACAAACCATGGCCTTTGTTGAACCAGTTATGGATCACTGGTCAGTGTAAGTGGTTTACACCTACCCACTGAGCCTTACGGAGCACTCACTCAGGGTTTGGAGTCGGTATCTGGATTAAAAATCCCATGCCTTGACTGGGATCTGAACCCAGTACCTACCAGCCTGTAGACCGATGGCCTAACCACAACACCACCGAGGCCAGTCTATATGGAAAACAGATGCATAACATGGGCTCATATCAAGTCAAATTTAAGTTTGTTTTGTTTAATAACACCACTAGAGAACATTGATTTATTTATTATCAGCTACTGGTATTTCTGCCATGTAGTCTTAGAAAAGAAACCTTCTACATTTGTTCCATTATAAGCAAGGGATCTTTTATATGCACCATCCCACAGACAGGATAGCACATACCATGGCCTTTGATATACAAGTGGTAGTACACTGGATGGAATGAGAAATAGCCCAATGGGCCACTGACAGGGATCAATCCTAGACCAATTGCCTATCAGGTGAGCACTTTACCAATGCCCAATATAAAATCACTGCTCTTGATAACCATAAAAATATTTTTTTGATGCCTCTGTTTTCTGTGTTCTGTGCTAATGCAACACCAAAAACTGAAAACATGAACAACAGCCCTTTGTGGGGTGGTGTAAGGCCACTACCATACTAGTAACCACCAACCAACAGCCAGACAGCTGAGGTATATTATTTCCATGACAGCGTGCTTGAACCGTAACTTGATATAAGTTTAAAAACTGAAATAAATAAAACTTAACATACTAATTGACACTAATCATCATCTAATGATACAGTTTTTGCCTAATTTAATTCTGAATGTAGAAACATGTCTTATTGTTGACATTTTTGTTTTACAGTTTAAGTAATCATTGATGAATTCTCTATCTTGATTATATTATTTAAGGCATCATAATTTTAACACTGGACAGTCACGGCACAAAGTATTTATATTACTGACATGGAGTTTCAATTAAATCATCCGATATGAATGTCATTTGTCAATTATTGATACACTTAGCCTACAGAAGACATTTACTCCTGTTATTTATGATACAATTCCACGATATGACAAATGGAATTGACACTTTATGGAATTTTAACTTTTCATCTCCCTGACAGATAACGTTTGAGTTAATATTACTGATATCACTAAATAGAGTTGTAAATATATACATCTTTAAGTTATAGACATTCTCATTTAATAAAACAAAGGTGTCTAAATAATTAACTGTTGGGTATGCACAGGTTTTTTGGTTTTTAAACATGAAGACTTATTTTCTGATAAAGCTGAGAAAGTGAAAACACTGAGTAACCCGACTCAGGGTAGTACAAGTATAAATATCTTTAAGATATAATCTGAATTAATTATAAGATATACAATTTATTTTATTTTTAAAAACAGAATTTCACTATGAAGATATTTTCACTTAAGTTCTGCAAGCAAAAGCACTGAATAACCTGAGCTGAAATTTTGCCAAGATGATTAATACAAAGTTTGTGAAAAACTGCAGAATCTACACTCAAAATATGTGTATGATGAGCGATCTCCAACACAAGTGAATCCACACACTGAGGGATGGTGAGGTATCGGTATTGTTAATCTTCAACAATAAGGTTATACAGTTCTAATGAATCAACACTGACGAATAGAGATCTACTTAATTAATACACAGTTCCAGTGGATTCACACACTGTAAAGTTTGTTTTGTTTAATGACACCACTAGAGCACATTGATTTAGTAATCATAGACTATTGGATGCCAAACATTTGGTAATTTTGACATATAGTCTTAGAGAAGAAACCCACTATATATTTCTATTAATAGCAAGGGATCTTTTATATGCACTATCCCACAGGCAGGATAGCACATACCACAACCTTTGATATACCAGTCATGGTGCACTGGCTGGAACGAAAAATAGCCCAATGGGCCCACCGATGGGGATCAATTCCAAACTGACCGTGCATCAAGTGCTTTACCACTGTGCTATGTTCTGCCCCTTACACTCTGAGGGATGGTGAAATATTGGTATTGTTAAATCTTCAACAATACGGTTATACAGTTCTAATGAATCAACACTGACGAATAGTGATCTACTTAATTAATACACAGAACCAGTGAAATTGCACATTGAGGCTTTAGGAGATATTGGTATTTGTAATGTTCTACTTAAATATCACACAGGTTTTTCCAGTGAATTCACACATTGAGACATGGGGAGATACTGGTATTTAATATTCTACTTAAATACCATATAAAGTTTTGCAGTGAATTCCCACATTGCGGCTTTCAGATATTGGTATTTGTAATGTTTTACTTAAATATCATAAATGTTTTTTCTGTAAATTCACACATTGAGACATGGGGAGATACGTTTGTGGGTTTTTTTTAAATATTCTACTTAAATACCATGCAGGGTTTTCCAGTGAATTCACATATTGTGGCTTTTGAAAATATTGGTATTTGTAATGTTTTATTTAAATATTGTACAGGTTTTCTAAAAAATGAATTCACACATTGATTTTTATATTGATTTAATGATCACTTCATTCACATATTTACCTTTGTTTGACACCCAACAGCCGATGTATTTTGTATCCTGGGGGGTCTTTAAACATTCATTCATTCGTTCATTCACAATGGGTATATAGGACTGATAACCCTTAGTGGAATGGTCAGATTTTTTCCTCATTCCAGCAAGTTGTCCAAAACCAGTGCATCCAAAGTTAACATTTGCTTTGGTTAACGACACCACTAAAGCACATTGATTAATTATTCATTGGCTACTGAATGTCAAATGTGGTAATTTTTTACACAAAGTCTTAGAGAAAAGCCGCTATATTTTCTCACATACTGGACCGTACATACCATGGCCTTTGACATACCAGTCATGGGGCACTGGTTGGATGGGAAAACACTCAGTGTATCAAAGGCTGTGGTGTCTTTTCTATGAGAAAATGCATCTCTTGTGGCTATTCATCAGGAATACCCCCTTTCATGTTCTACACCATAGGACATCAAATAGCCGCAGTTTACAATGTGCTTAGGTGTCGTTAAGCAAACATTCCTTTCCTTTGCTTTCCACACAGATAGACTCACCTGAGAAAGGGGCAAAATGTAGCCTAGTGGTAAAGGGCTCACCTGATGCGTGATCAGTCTAGGATCAATCCCCGTCAGTTGGCCCTTCACAACTTTGTATGAAAATCAGACATTATATGCTAGACTTTATAAATTAAGGGGTGGGACGTAGCCCTATGGTAAAGCACTCGCCTCATGCACAGTCGGTTTAATATTGATCCCCGTTGGGGGACCTATTGGGCTGTTTCTCATTCCATCCAGTGCACCATGACTGATATATCAAAGGTCATGGTAGGTCTGTCTGTGGGATGGTGCATATAAAAAATCCTTTTTCTCTAAGACTATATTTCAGAATTACTAAATGTTTGATATCCAATAGCCGACGATTAATAAATCAATATGTTCTAAACAAAACAACTTTAAACTTTACCTGTGCAACCTTATTCACACAGACTAGTCGACCAGACAAGAAAATCACATGCTTCAAGATCAAAGGATTCATGCTACCTGACCATGAAATATACATTGTGGGAAATGAAGCTTTCATCGTGTCTTTCAAGAGGTACAAACACGACTTGAGACACATTACCTGTATACACCTGGATAACCTAATGACAAAGTGGATTTTCTAATTACACCACGTCATGTTTTAAAGCAGTGTTATCATGGCTGAGATTTTCTTGTTTGGGCATATTGCAATTACTTGTGTAAATACATGCATATAAAAAATGTAATGTTTGCTAAACAAAATAGTTCTGAATTATTGTTTGCTATTATGTTTTTTCATATTAAGTAAATTATTCAGATATATTTGATCACTGATTTGTTACTGTGTGCATTTTAGATTCCAAAGATAATATACTTCTGTAGTCAAGATTCAAGTTTAAAAACATTTCTAGTTCAGTCAACCAGTAGAAAGGTGCCAGAAAATTGTGCTAGAAAAACCGTCTAGCACACATCCCCTAGACAGTAATGCGTCCTTTTCATTGGTCAATTGGTATCGTTGTTTAGGAGGTAGATGGCCATTGCTACCCGTTGATTACGTCATTCTCCAAGCAAAGTTAGTACCTGATGTCATGTAATATTTAACGCTGCATGCATTCCTTTTAGTGATATACGGTAATATATATATATATATATATATATATATATATATATATATATATATATATATATATATATATATATATATATATATATATATATCAGCTGAATGGAGTGATGTCACAGTACAAAAATTAAATGCAGTGAATTTTATAATTATACAAAAATTAGAAGAATCGTTGAACTAGAAAATATATAAGACAGTGTTTATACAATGTCCATCAAAATACAAGTATTTTCCATACATTTCAATCTTTAAACCTCTTTGTCCACAATTTAAACAATTTGCCAATTGCGGAGTTATCTTTCCCACCTGCTGTGTGAGTCTGCCTTGCATGCTCCCTTCTTCACAGGTAAAGTGTGGGCCACACGGCCAGGTGTTTACAAGATTAATGCATCATCAGGTATTACCAAGTAACATAATCACGCGGGGTCACACACACACGACCAGACAGGAAGTGACCATCAACCCTGATGGCCGAGGAGCCAGACTGTCATAAATTCCAGAAGCAGGGACAAGTCACCAAGAGTCACTGCTGTAGCAGTCATGGCAAACTCGGTAGATAAGATACATGCAAGACAGATATTGTCTGATTTAAAAATATAATAATGTTTCATTGATTAGATGGTCCACCTACTGTAGCAGTGTCATGACAAACTCGGTAAATAAAATACACGCAAGGCAGATTTTGTCCGATGTAAAAATATAATAATGTTTCATTGATTAGATGGTCCACCTACTGTAGTAGTCATGGCAAACTGTAGATTAAATACAGGCAAGGCAGATTATGTCTGATGTAAAAATATAATAATGTTTCATTGATTAGATGGTCCACCTACTGTAGTAGTCATGGCAAACTGTAGATTAAATACAGGCAAGGCAGATTATGTCCGATGTAAAAATATAATAATGTTTCATTGATTAGATGGTCCACCTACTGTAGTAGTCATGGCAAACTGTAGATTAAATACACGCAAGGCAGATTATGTCTGATGTAAAAATATAATAATGTTTCATTGATTAGATGGTCCACCTACTGTAGTAGTCATGGCAAACTGTAGATTAAATACAGGCAAGGCAGATTATGTCTGATGTAAAAATATAATAATGTTTCATTGATTAGATGATCCACCTACTGTAGTAGTCATGGCAAACTGTAGATTAAATACACGCAAGGCAGATTATGTCTGATGTAAAAATATAATAATGTTTCATTGATTAGATGGTCCACCTACTGTAGTAGTCATGGCAAACTGTAGATTAAATACAGGCAAGGCAGATTATGTCTGATGTAAAAATATAATAATGTTTCATTGATTAGATGGTCCACCTACTGTAGTAGTCATGGCAAACTGTAGATTAAATACACGCAAGGCAGATTATGTCTGATGTAAAAATATTAGTGTATGGTAATGTTTCATTAAATTTGATGGTCCAGCTGATGTAAATTATTATAATCATCAGTATGGTCTTGGACACATTAACTGTGGACCTCTGATGGTGTGTCCAATACAGACATGCTTTAATCTCTAGTGGATATGTGCATGTTAAATGGCTGATTGACTGATTGACTGATTGACTGATTAATAATCATCATCATCATCATCATCAACACTATACTACCGTCAGTTTTTGTTTCCAGACCATCATTATTGTCATCATCTCCTCATAACCATCTACCATTACCTTCAGCAGAAACAGCATTCCAACTATTGAAAGATTATTTTGATTAGCTATATTAATGCTCAAATGTTTGTTTTAAAAAAAAAAGTTTGTTTTATTTAACGACGCCTCTAGAGCACATTGATTTTCATCTTATCATCGGCTATTGGATGTCAAACATATGGTCTTTCTGACATATTTCTTTAGAGGAAACCCGCTGCTGCCACATAGGCTACTCTTTTTAACAAGCAGCAAGGTTTTTTTATATGCACTTTCCCACAGACAGGACAGCATATACCACAGCCTTTGATGAACCAGTTGTGGACCACTGGTTGGAATGGAACAAATGTTTGTTTAATAACTGTTATTAAAACAAACATTTGAGCATTAATGTCAGTATTATTGTAACACCCTCAGCAGGCTGTTTATTTGGCAATGTTTATGAGTCAAACATGATAATTGGGTTCAGAGAGTAAGTACAACAACTGGGTAACTCCACATATGCTGCTCATTCCACTTAACTGCAGGATATTTTTCATATTCCTCCAAATTATAATGAATATATTAATGATTAATAAATCTTAGGTGCCTTCTAGAGTTGCATATTTATGTTTATTTATGTGTGGCATTCATAACCAGAGAAATAAAATTCATTATTTCTCACTAAGAAATTGTTATACATTGGTGTAATGTACAGTATTATTGGACGATTTGACATTTACAAACCACTGACTTTGTCGGTATTAAATATGACATCATCACGATTTGACAAACATACATAATGATATTACATACTGTAAAGCATTTGCATTTTTGTCTCTCAATTTTCATTGCTAAATTTGTATTAAAAAGCTATTTTAATACAATTCATTACAAATGTTTTTGACAGAATAAATTGAACTTTGGTTTTTAAAAATTATCAGCGATCATGAATAAAATACAAAGTAATAGTAATACTCAGAATAGGGTGTAAATTTGTTAACATCGTTTCTATATAAATGAAAATAGAAGGTTCTTAAAGAAAAGAAAAATGGCTGAGGTAATAAATAGAATAACAAACTCAGTTATTAAATCCCTCGTGAAATCATTTTCAGTTGTTATGAGCTTTAGCAAGTGACAAGTGACAAGTATTTCATGAGGGATATAAATTAGATAATAACTAGTAACTCGTTTCTTATTGTCCATTTACAAATTATGTGATACAGCTTCCCTATTTGTATACTGTGGATGGATGAATGGATGGATACTGTAATATATGGATGGGATGGCTGGGTGGGTTGATGGATGGATGGAATAATGGAGGGATGGATAGAGGGATGGATAGAGGCATGGGTGGGTGTGTTGGTGGCTGGGTAGGATGATGGACGGACAGATGTATGGATGGATAGATGCAGATGGATTAACCATTATTCTAAATACTTTTGCCTGTAAATCACTGTTGGTTGAAATGTGCAATTAATATAGATTTATAAGTAATCTAGTACACAGTAATTTCCAGTATTATACCTTATGCTTGAAAGCCAAGAATTACACCATATAAAGGTGGCATACGGGTGGATATAAGGACTTGTGAAAATTGACCATATCCCCGACCCTTAGCTAATTTAATTTCCGAGCTAGCTGATTTAAATTAAATACAGTTTATGTATATATATATATATATATATGTATGCAGATGCATGTGCTGGTAGGTTTGTTTGGGGTTTTTTGGATGGGGGTGGGCGGGGGAGGCGTGTTTGGGGACAAAATGCCAACTGCAACCCCCCTCATCTCCTTCTCTACCCTGATATGCACTTGGCCGAGGGCACAGGACAGGACGGGACATAGCTCAGTGATAAAGCGCTTGCTTGATGCATGGTCAGTTTGGGATCGATCCCTTTTGGTGGGCCCATTGGACTATTTCTCGTTCCAACCAGTGCACAACTGGTATATCAAAGACCATAGTATGTGCTATCCTGTCTGTGGGATGGTGCATAGAAAAAGATCCCTAGCTATTTATGGAAACATGTAGTGGGTTTCTTCTCTAAGACTATATGTCACAATTACCGAATGTTTGACATCCAAATAGTCGATGATTAATAAATCAATGTGCTCTAGTGGTGTTGTTAAACAAAAACAAACTTTAACTTTGGGTGCGGGCCTCCTTGTTGCCTGGACCCATGCACCTTGTTGCCTGGACCCATGTATGCTTTATGCCTGACTGCGTACCTCAACTGCTTGGTGCACCACTGCAGAAGACAAACAACCATTACCATGGGTAGAATCAATTCTCTCTCTTTCCCCTAATGCCATGTTCCCACGCTCTTGACAGCATTTCGCCCCCTTGTGTAAGTCTGTTCTGCGACAGTAATCTGCCCCAGCCAGCTCTTCACCACGCAGAGTCAATGAGTTACAAGCAGGTAAGCAAACACTGCTGTAAATCTCTTTTATACAACTTATCGGTGCCTATCAAAAGCATATTTATCTATATTTTTACTTACACGAACATTGAGGGTATGAACAGTTGGGGTGTTATGCTGTGCCCCAGAGCAAGAAACCTGACAACTTGAAAAGGTCTCGGTTTGCTGTGATCAAAGCACTTGTGAAAAAAACACATGAATTACAGGGGTTGCGGGGTTAAAGTGGTTTTAGCAAATCAAGAGAAAAGATTACCTGGGAAGTAAATCAAACGGCTACGGTAAACGTGTATGTGATAGAAAATGTGTACAGGTGTAACAATGGAGACTGTGATTCCCAGTACTATGTACATGTAATAATGTTCTATTCGGGAACAAGACGCTGATATGCGAATAATCCATTATAGCTCTTATACCTGGGGCTATTTGTAGATTGACTAAAGAAAATTGATACATAAAACTGTAGATATGTAATCACTTGGCAACTTGTCAAGTTTGGAACAGTATAAAGAAGATAACATAATTATCTTGTGAATACAAAGCTGCCAATTTTATAGAGAACACTAAACAAGTTCCCGTAAGATACCATTTATATCACAATGAGCTTGTTTTAATTGGAAAACATGAGCTGTAATGTAACTAGTATTTAACGGGAACTTGTGTAGTATTCTATTTATAACAGTGTGTTACAATGCTTATGAAAAAAAAGAAAAAGACAGAAAACATACTTCATCTATATACATGTAGTAGGGTTTAAGCTGAACACCAAAAATTAAAAGTAATTTTTACTAATTCGATCAGAAAATGTGTAGCTAAAGATGGCAAAGTCAAGTCACATTTACGAGAAAGGGGCGGGACGTAGCCCAGTGGTACAGGGCTCGCTCGATGTGCGGTCGGTGTGAGATCGATCTCCGTCAGTGGGCCCATTGCGCTATTTCTCATTCTACCCAGTGCACCACATTTGGTCATTGTGACATATACTCGAAGGAAACTTGCTTTTTTTTTCTTTTTCCAGCAGCAGCAAGGGATCTACTATATGCACTTTCCTACAGACATTGAGTGCATCGTTAAATAAGGGCAGGACGTAACCTAGTGTTAAGCGCTCGCTCGATGCGCGGTCAGTCTGGGATCGATCCCCACTGTTGGCCCACTAGGCTATTTCTCTCTCCAGCCAGTGCACCACACCGCCATGGAACCGTGGACTGGCGATGCCAGAACATGGATCCATGGTGGGCGTGCCTGAACCATGTATGGATTGGGGCATGAGAAAATAGTTCCAGTTCCAGTTCCAGTGCACCACGACTGGCCGTGGTATGTACTACACTGTCTGTGGGATGGTGCATAT
Organism: Gigantopelta aegis; assembly: GCF_016097555.1. NCBI lineage: Eukaryota > Metazoa > Mollusca > Gastropoda > Neomphalida > Peltospiridae > Gigantopelta > Gigantopelta aegis. Next base: position 63,505,160 of record NC_054702.1, read on the forward strand.
AAAAGTTCCCTTGCTACTAATTGAAAAGAGTTGCCCATGAAATGGCGACAGTGGGTTTCCTCTCTCAATATCTGTATGGTCCTTAACCATATGTTTGACGCCATATAACCATTAATAAAATGTGTTGAATGTGCCGTTAAATAAAACATTTCTTTCATTTACGAGAAAATGTATCCCATGTTGCCACTCAATCTTATCTAAACAGAATTACTGTTAAAAATAGCTTACACTTAAGAACGATATACAGGTTTCAAATGAGCTTTTTGGCAAATTGGTAATGACATATCTTTGCTTAATTTAACTTTATATTGCATTTGGCAATTTGGCAAACTACAGCCGATATAGGCTACACCTTCTGAATAAGCAGCCAGGAATCTTTTACATATACACTTGTTTACTGATAGAACAGCCCATTAAGCTATTTTCTGCTCTATTCAGTGCACCACAACTGGTATACCAAAGGCTGTGGTATGTACTATCCTGTCTGTGGGATGGTGCATATAAAAGATCTCTTGCTACTAATGGAGTGTTTTCTATCGGAATTTTATGAACCAATTTGTTGCCTCCGTGTGTAAGCCGACTCTCTTTTTTTGGAAAGTATAACTAGACTTCAAAAGTCGGCTAATACACGGCAATATATGGTACATATTTTTCCATTAGTAGTAAACGATCTTTATATGCACCATCTCACAGACAGGATAGCACATACCACGGTCTTTAATATTCCACTCATGGTGCATTGGCTGGCACGAGAAATAGTTATCATGACAGTCACAGACATATATTTGGTATATCCTCAGTGAAATTTTATTTGTACAGTGAAACACCACTAAACCGGACACCCTTGGTACCAAGACAAATGTCCAGTTTTAAGAGGGATCTGGTTTACAGAGGTTAAGTTCTGCCCTGGTTTTTAAAAAGGGACTAAAACATTGTAAAATGTCCGGTGTTGAGGGAATTCCAGTTTACAGAGGGTCCGGTCTTAATAGGTTTCACTATATGTGCCCTAGTGTCATTAAAAAAATCCCCCCAAAACTTCAACTTTTAGCAGGATATGTCACTATGCTAGTTAACAAACGTGTATGATAAAGCCAATGAAAACAACAGACTGCCTCCAACAATATTCCCTAGCTGCAGACAAGCGAAGAGACAGGACTGGAAAGATTCAGTCTTCGGTTCAAGTATGGCATACGGCTGTTAGGAGCCAGACACCCCGGGGCTGCTCTCCTCACTTCAATGGGCCTGCCACTGTCCAAGCCTCATCATCTGGATACATGCGTAACTGACATTTTCACCGCCGCCCATACTTGAACATTCAGCCGCTCAGGTGATGGAGAAGCTTAAAGGGATAACACTAAACTCGTGGGAATATACAAGACAAACAAGGGGAAACTTCCAGAAATCTTTTGGGAGAAAAATGTTTTGACTCTGATCAAAGAAGAGGCAGGCAACATAAAAGCAGATGCACTATCTAAATATAATATGTTGCGATGGCTTGGTATTATATCATAGACAGATCTCAATGTGTGTGGCAGCAGCCTCCTCCCTGTTACTCTCACTCTTTGCCATATTACATTTCTTACATTAAAAAAAAGTCTTCTGCATAAGAACAAAAATTTGTAAAAAAAAGAATGTGTTTGTGTAAACATGTTTCATGCTTGTAACAGCATTTGCCACCAGGCTTGAATTTCTGTTACAGAGAGTTAAAGTTTGTTTTGTTTAACAACACCATTAAAGCACATTGATTTTTTAATCATTATCTTTGGATATCAAACATTTGGTCATTGTGACATATACTCGAAGGAAACTTGCTTTTTTTTTCTTTTTCCAGCAGCAGCAAGGGATCTACTATATGCACTTTCCTACAGACATTGAGTGCATCGTTAAATAAGGGCAGGACGTAACCTAGTGTTAAGCGCTCGCTCGATGCGCTGTCAGTCTGGGATCGATCCCCACTGTTGGGCCCACTAGGCATCGTTAAATAAAACATTTCTTTCTTTCTTTCTTTCGTTTCCTAGACAGACCAGTAGAAGAGTAAAACTGTTAGCATAAAGCACTTCAAGTGGATATATGGGCGGGACGTAGCCCAGTGGTATAGCAGTTGCTTGATGCGCGGTCGGTCTGGGATCGATCCCCGTTGGTAGGCCCACTGGGCTATTTCTTGTTCCAGCCAGTGCACCACGACTGGCATATCAAAGGCAGTGGTATGTACTACTCTGTCTGTGGGATGGTGCATATAAAAGATCCCTTGCTGCTAATCGAAAAGAGTAGCCCATGTATGTCAGCAGTGGGTTTTCTCTCTCATCTGTGTGGTCCTTAACCATATGTCTGATGCCATATAACTGTAAATAAAATGTGTTGAGTGTGTTATTAAATAAAACATTTCCTTCCTTCCTTCAACAGATACCAATAACCTGTACTTTATATAAACCAATAGGTGATTTAACAGTAGTTGCTAAACACAGTTTGCATTAATCAGTGATAGAAATAAGCAGAATTTTTCACTAGTCCACCAGACAAATACATCTAGAAATCTACTTATCCACCAATATTTTCACTTGTCCAAATAAATGGTTTGTTTTATTAAAGTACAAAGACAATGTTTTTCATTGTTCAAAATAAAAATTTAATTGAATATTTTTACTTGTCCACAACCACCAAGGTACATTTTGTTTGTCCGAGCAGATTTTCACTTGTCAGGAACAAACGGACAAGTGCTTATTTCAAACACTGTTAATCTGTGGTCATGTCGTGCCGGTGTTGAAATACTTCTTACAAGTAGAGATCTTGTGATACAACTGTGAACATCAGAACAATGATGTCCATGTGTCTACGTCTGTCCAGAACTGTCAGGTAACACTGTAGGTACATAATATTCAGACAACAAGACAAAGTGGATGACCATACCGTATTCAGTCAAAACTGGTCAGGTGGTCACCTCTAGTAAGAAGTTCCATACAACTGTATTATACTCCCAGGGGACGGACATAGCCCAGTGGTGAAGTGCTCGTCTGATGTGTAGTCAGTTTAAAATCGAACCCCATTGAGCTATTTCTCATTCCTACCAGTGCATCATGATTGGTATAACAAAGGCTGTGGTATGTGCTGTCCTTTCTGTGGGATGGTGTATATAAAAAGATTCCTTGCTAATAATGGAAAAATGTAGCGGGTTTCCTCTCTAAGACTGTTTGACATCCAATAGCTGATGATTAATAAATACATGTGCTCTAGTGGTGTTGTTAAACAAAACACATCTTTAACTTTATATTATACTGCCCAACAGTCTAAAGGACAGAATGTAGAGGAGTGATGGGATGTAAGGTCAATTAAAGTCGGAACTACGTTGTTAACAACTACAATAAATTATTCTCCTACTTTTAATTATCTGTAGATTTCCCAAACCTTTTGTCCAGACAGAAATTGTGAAAAAACCCATTGCAATGACACAGATTCTAGATACTAGATGGTAACCATGTCACCTATATCGACTTCACTGAAATCTCCTAGGACAAAAAGCATGTTGGCTGCCATTATGATTTTCTATGGAATACTCTCGATGTGACGTAATCTAACAATGTCATGACATGTGTTATGGTATAGGCAATCATCATGACATTATATTAATTATGTAACATAATTCTGAGGCTTTCACCTCTCTTGAAGAGTATTTCATAAAAAAGCAAAATGGCAGACGTTGAAAAATGACAAGCTTTTTGTCCTAGTAAATATCAGAGAAGGAAGGAAGGAAATGTTTTATTTAACGATGCACACAACACATTTTATTTACGGTTATATGGCGTCGGACATATGGTTAAGGACCACACAGATATTAAGAGAGGAAATCCGATGTCGCCACTTCATGGGCTACTCTTTTTGATTAGCAGCAAAGGGTCTTTTATATGTACCATCCCACAGACAGGATAGCACATACCACGGCTGGAGTGAGATATAGCCCAATGACGGGGATTGATCCCAAACCGACTGTGCATCAAGCAAGTGCTTTAGCACTGGGCAAATTTCAAAGAAGTCAATATAGGTAACATGGTTACATTCTAATACGTGGAATCTGTGTCAATATAATGTTCTTTTTACGATGTTTGTCTAGACAAACCGTGGGGGAAATCTAATGGTAATTAAAGGTCAGAGAGTGAAAAAACCCTAATTTATCGTAGTTGTTAACAATGTGGTTCAGACTTAAGTGATGTTCTAATGATCGACTGATTGTGTGGGAAAATGTTAACTGTAATTATTCCTCCAGCTTAGATGATGGAATTGATATGTTGTGTTGGGGTTTGTTTTGATGTGTGCATAAAGTAAAACGAATTAAATAGTTATTAAAGGTAAATTATCAATTTGTAAGGTCTATCTTAATGAACACAACAATAGGTTAAAAGTTAAAAGTGTGTTTTGTTTAACAACACTACTGGAGCACATTGATTAATTAATTATCAGCTATTGGATGTCAAACATTTGGTAATTCTGATGCGTAGTCATGAGAGGAAACCCGCTACACTTTTCCTAATGCAACCAGGGATCTTTTATATGCACTTTCTCACAGACAGTGCATACTGGTTATAATCTAAATCCTTCTTATATTCATATACAGAGAAACCTCTCAAAACTAGACACTGTGAAACCAGAATTCCCCCAAAACTGGACATCTTTCATGGTCCTTTTTTAAAAATCAGTACAGAACTTAACCTCTCTAAACCAGATACCTAATGAAACTGGACATTTTACTTGGTCCCAAGGGTGTCAGTTTAGAGGAGTTTCACCGTAATTCTAACCATCAAAAGTTGGTCAGTTGATGCCACCTGATCATAATTGATGATCGATGATGAAATTCCAACTGATTCCCAACACTAGGGTCAATCACTGTTGTGTACTCAGCAATTTGTCCTGTGCTAGCAAGAACTCCATGAGTGGTACATCACAGGTGTGGTATGTACTGTCCTGTCTAATGAAAGTGCATACAAAGTTCCTTGCTGCTTCATCAGTAGCAGCCTATGCGATGGCAGTCAAAATAGCCATACGTTAGACATCAAAAAGTCCCATCTTAAAATTTCCTGAGGTACGGTATCATTAAACAAACATTTCTTTCATTTCCTTTCTCAACTATTCTAATACATATATATTATAAATTAACAAGCATCAAACATTAATTTCATTTTAACTTATTTTCGTGCTTATATCCAATTAAGGTTCAAGCGCGCTGTCATGGGCACATACCTCAGGTATCTGGGATGTCTGTCCAGGACAGTGGGTTAGTTGTTAGTTGGTTAGTGGTTAGTGAGAGAGAAGAGAGTGTAGTGGCCTTACATCTACCCACTGAGCCCTTAAGAACTCGCTCTGGGTTGGAGCCGGTACCGGGCTGCGAACCCTGTACCTACCAGCCTGTAGTCCGATGGCTTAACCACTGTGCCACCGAGGCCGGTAGCATCAAACAACAACTCATGCTGGAGTGTCTGGGTTTTTATATGTTATGCATTGGCTGATTAACACTGTACATTGTCAGCCTCTAAACTTAACTGCTTTACTAATTTTTACAGCTTTTGAGACAAATGGAACTTATTTTTATACAAACAGAAATATAATTCTCTAAAAATTATTAGAACAAGGACAAGATTTGTTGTAGAAAATACATAAGGTACATATATAGTAGGTACCAGTTGGTCTTCAGAGGTTGTATAATAGAAGTTATCCAAAATCTGTAGACCCCCCCCCCCCCCCCCCAATAAAGCATGAGTGAAACTTTTAATCTTAGTCAGGGTAGCAATACAAACATCAACAGCATTCCTCCATTTTTAATTTTTTACAATCGATATGTTGTTTTGTTCTTTAAACAGGAAACTAGAAAACCTGTATACATGTTTTTTAAATTAATTTATTGAATACATTTTTATCTTGTAATCTGCTTGTCATTAATAAATTTTTTTACACATAACTATATTCTTTATGTCAGGTAACCAGTGGAAACAAGAAAGCTTGTGTGTAACAAGGCAATCAGTCAAATAGCAAGTCAAAAACAAACAGCCTTGGTGGCTGCGAACTTATTCATTACTTAGCTAAATGTTCTTTCACAGATCTATATTCAATGATCAAAAGGTTTTAACAAAAATAAAAGATTGTACATTCAAGCCTTCAAGGTCGGTTTTATGTACTATAATTTATTTGTTATAAAAGGTCTATGAACTGAGATCTTGCAAAAGAAAACACCATGTGAAAAACTACTATGGCACAGGCAACCCTATAAAAAGCAGTCACATAATTAAAACGTAATAAAAACATGGCTTCTTAAGACAGCTAGTGTAATAAGATGGTGGGGGAAATTGAGCATTTTTCAAGGCAAACATAAAATTTTACATTTAAAAATGTAATTTCAATGAAAGCAATATATTATAATTTTAACTCTCTGCTTTGTAATCTAATCAAAACTCATCTTCACTGATCTTGGTTTTGTGAAACCTGCCTTAATTTGACAAACAATTTGGTTCTTAAATTAAAATGATTGGAAAACAAATTTAATAAATTGTTATATGTCAAATAAAATTGAACTCAAATTGTATAAATATACACACTAAAACACAGTCCTGAAAATAGCTTTTAAACTAGAAATCTAACTGATCTCAAAAGATATGCAAACAATAATTATTGTTGCTTATAAAAAAATACACCAAAATGAATTATAAGAAGAAAAACATCTACCAAAAACATAATGTTTTTATATAGAGAAAACTTGGAACATCATCTTCTAGTCCGATACATCTGCCATCAACTGAGTTTGGCTGTCAGTTGATGGCAGATGTATTTGACTAATCATCTTCATAAGTACATGTACATGTACAGAGGGCGAAAAAATCCTTTGAACATAGTCACTCCTTTTTCTTTTAATCTTGTATTTTCTGCCTGCCCTGCAAGAAACTACAAAATGCATATGATCATTCCAATCTCTCTGAAATAGAGCTGCTATTCAGTCAAAAGTGATCTGTTCTTAGGATACACTGACAAATCTGTCTGGCTTTTAACACAAGATCCACCTAGGAGAACTTGTTCCTTTTCCTGTACAACAAAATGTTTGACATTCTCATGACACCGAGTCATTTGGACCAACAAGCCACGGTGCTCGGTCTTTTCCGAGTCATCAAAAGATCCCCTCCAGTTCATAGGGCAGCACAAGGAACAACAACTCTGGTACATGGGCTCCTCCAACATGAAAGAGCTGACTGATCACCTATCAGGGAGAATAGTGTTCCCGGTGACATGTCATCAAATAAACGGTCTTGCTGGGACAGAGAGAAAAGCAGATGGTTTACATTGCTGGCTGCTGTATCACAGAACAGTGTTTATTACCTGGCGGAATGGAATGATGTTTAGACGACAAGTACATGTTTATACTGCTTAATATACTGTGGGCTTAAAATATTATTATTACTTTCATTAGAGTTTTTGGATAAATTAAACAAAATTTACAATACATATTATACAGAAACACAATAGATGTAAGGATTCAGTCCTGGTGGGTGGGTGGATATGTGGATGGCTAAAGCTCTAGATGGATGGATGGATAAATGGATGGGAGGGTAGATTTGGGGTAGATGGATAGATGTATAGATAAACAGATGGAAGGATGGGTGGATGGATGGATGGATGGATGGATAGATGGAAAGATATGAAGGATGAATGGATGGAAGGATGGATGGATAATGGATGGATAGACCGATTGAAGGATGGGCCGATAATGGATGTATGGATGGATCGGTAATTAAATAGATAACTGGATAGAAGGATGGATGGATGGATGGATGCATGGATGGATGGATCGATGAATGGATAATTGGATTGATGATTGGATGGATGGAAGGAAGGCTGTACTTGATTTAATGAATGCATTATTAGGATTGGATGTGTATGGATGGGTGGATGGATGGATGGATGGATGGATGGAAGGAAGGAAGGATGGATGGATCTATGGGATGAATGGATCTATGGGTTGGATGGATTGATGGGATGGATGGATCGATGGATAGGTGAGTGTATGGATGGATAGATGGATGGCTGGATGGGTTTTTTGGAAGGATGAATGGATGGAATGATGAATGCATGAATGGAAACATGGATGAATGGATGGATGGGTGAGTGGATGGACAGATGGAAAGCTGGATGGATGGATGGAAACATGGATGAATGGATGGATGGATGGGTGAGTAGATGGACAGATGGATGGATGGATGGATGGATAGATGGATGGATGGATGGAACACCAGCCAACTAAAGTCTCAGTCAGTGCTAACATTTTTCTATGGTCCAATGTCTATAGTTGAGTGAAGAAATTTCTGTAAACATGGATGGAAGCATGGATGGATGGATGGATGAATGGATGGAGAGAGAGGAAGGGAGGGGGTTATGGACAACTAAGTCTCACCCAATACTAATGTTTTTGATTTTTTTGTGGCCCAATTTCCTGTTGGAGTGAAGAGAAATTCCTACAAGCAAGACATTCAGCACATTCTGGTAATCACCTATAACAACCAGCAGTCTCGACTAGAAAAAATATCCTGCCCCGAAAAAAGAATAACTCTTACACAGAAATAATGTTTTCACAGTAAATAGGTTAGTGCTTTGGAAAGTATACGTAAGAGTACTTTGTCAGAACACTGGTGTCTGTGGCCTTTAAATGGAATGGCAAGACCTTTGTTATCCATCTGCTTCCAACGGATCATACAAACACGCCTCAAGTCAAATAGATAAATTTGATTCATGACTGTAGAAGAAAAAAATCTCTCCCACCTACCCTCACCTTCCCTGCTGTATTACTTGTATTTGGGTAGAAATAGTAGAAATAAGCAGAGAAAAAAATGTCTGCATATCATGTTTTCTCTTTTTCATCCCTTTTTCATAAAAGGAAAAATTCTTTCAAGTCAGAGACTGTGCATGTTTGAACCATCAGGATATAAGCATTTTTAATACTTACCGACAAAAAAAACCCAAAAAAACTGTGTTGCTCTGTTGTGTCATTCACAGGTATGTGATATATTGTTAAGTAATGGTGTGATAATTTTACTAGAAGCTGTAAGTGTCATAGGTAATGTATTACTAGAAGCTGTAATATATCAATAGAAGCTTTTGTTTGGAAGTGATAAATACATTTTCAAAATCATCCAAAGCCAACACTATCTGCCTCAAATGACAGGAAATCACATTTTGGACCATCAAAATTTCAAAGGTTCCCCGAGAAAATATTCTTATACCCTTTTAGAAATTTCGAAAACATGAGGATTTTTAAAATACAAAGAAAGAGTTAGATACTGGTATGGTCCTTTAAACAAGTATGATATATAGAGAATAATACATGAGTGGCCGTTAGATACCATTTATCTCACAACGAGTTGTTTTAAAATGTATCTAATGACCAAATGTGAGATAAATGGTATCTAATGGACACAAATGTATTATTCCATTTCTTACATATCCTAAAAAACAAGGTTTTAAAAAAAAATTAACATCGTTATTGACTAAAAGATATTTACAACCTTTTGCACTTGTGGCCAACTCACGCGTCAGACACATAATTGCCAGGTTAACTATACGTCACAGTATAATCAATTTCCACCATGCTGTTTCTATATTGGACGAATGGCGTTGGTGACCTGGTCATCACCTAGAAGCAGCAAGTTCTATGTCTTGAAATTGTTAACACACACGTGTGTAAACAACTATGTGTTATGAAAAAACCACATGGTGTTCTCACCAATGGGTGTGTAAGAAATATAATATATCACTAGAAATTGGGGTGATATATGTTATATAATTAGAGTGATATATCACTAGAAATCAGCGCAATATTTGTAATATATCACTAAAAACAAGTGTGAATACAATTAGAAATTAATGTGATACATCATATATGTAATATATTACTAGAAACTAATACATGTACCATATATAAATATATGAAGAGTTTAGGCGCAAAACGCGATATATCAATTCTTTTCATTTTCAGTAAAAGTGATTTTTTTTTAATTGGCGTATGTCGCATTTTGATCAAAAACGGGATTTATCTAATACAAATTCATAAGGATCAGTCGCATTTTGCGGCAAATCAGCAGGCCTACGATTAATCCTTACTGACATACAAAAATGGCTTTAACTAAAAACAAGAAAGAAAATGGTTTATATCATGTTTTGCACCTGAACTCTATATATATATATATATATATAAATAGATCACTAGAAAGCAGTGTGAGATCATTGACCCTCTTAACCTGTACAAGAATTGCCTGATCCAACACAGGTACCAGCCTGACCCAGTCTGGCAGTCACCCAGACGGCTGGTAGGTCTGCGTAATTGCAGCTTATCACCCAGTCAGACCCAGATGTGTTGAAAAACACTTTAGAGCATTCAAATTAATTGCCCCGCTTGAGTGATGCAGCCTGCTTCTCTCTTCATAACTTTGAAGTGAAAAAAAATTATATATATATTTTGTTAAAGTTGGCACAACTAAATAAACTTGATCTGTCTCAACAATGGATGAGGATATAGTAGTTTGTTTGAATTAAAAGAACACAAAACAAGAAACAGGTACACTTAAAAGTTAAAGTTTTTGTTTTGTTTAATGATAACACTAGAGCTCATTGCTTTATTAATAATTGGTTATTGGTTGTGAAACATATGGTAATTTTTGCATATATTCTTAGAGAGGAAACCCGCTTCATTTTTTTTCCAATAGATCAGGTCAGAGTGTTTAACGTGCACATTCAGAGCAAGCTGGTGTAGCGCATGCCTGCCCTGGGCACAGATGCTGGACTCAGCCAGCTCCTCCATTCAAGACAGGAAAGGGGTGGGGTGGGATGAAGAGTGGACCGCCTGCACGGCATGGAAAATTTGGAATGTCCCTTAGCATTAAGCCAAAGAGAAAGGGTGCACAGTTTTTGTGAAGGAATTTAGGCGCAATTTTGAATGGTCTGCCAAAGAGGAAAATAGGGAGCTATGTATAGTTTTGGAAGATTAGTATGCCAAGAGTAGCTCATTAAGTGGACCTAGTTGGTGTTGACATGTTTCCCTAGGGCCTGATCTGTTTCCAACAGAAGCAAGGGATCTTTTATATGCACCATCCCACAGACAGGACAGCACATACCACAGCCTTTGATATGCCAGTTGTGGTGCACTGGCTGAAATGAGATATAGCCTAATAGGGCCACCGACTGGGATCGATCTTACACTGGAGGCACGTCAAACAAACACATTACCACTTGGCTATGTCCCACCGCCTAAACAGGTACAGAGTCCAGGGCACAATATTTCACAAGAACTGTTGTTCTGTTTGTGTGTTGGTTACACAAATTTAAAATCATGTGAACCGAATTGGTTACGTGGTGAACAAATTACGTCCTAAAATTATCAGTAATCTATTTGAAAATCAGTTTATTTTTTTAAATACATCTGAACCACCAATGTAGTACAGAACTGTAGTTCAAGTGTTTTAGGATTAGATAGGTCTAACTCATTGGTTACGTGAATATAGTTCATGTAACTGATTGTTCGGTTACATACTTAAAACTCACGTGAACTGACTTCCGGTTACCTAAGATTTTGAAATATTGTCCCCTAAAGTCACTGTCAAGGTAATTTGTTTTATCAGTATGAATTAATCAGAAAAGGGCACAGATCTTTAACTGAAATGTTGGAATGATGATGACACTGAGGATGGCAAGTATGATAAAGTAAGGAATGTTTTATTTAATGACGCACAACACATTTTAATTATGGTTATATGGCGTCAGACACAGCTAACAAGTTGCCTCCTGCTGCCATACAATGGGCTACTTTTTCCAATAAGCAGCAAGGGATTTTTATATGCAGTATCCAACAGACAGGACAGTACATACCACAGCCTTTGTTACATCAGTTGTGGAGTACTGGTTGAAATGACAAATAGCCAAAAAAGTAGTGGTAATAATGATGATGATATTGATGATGATGATGATAGTGATGCTATTAGCGATGAAAAAGTAAAGTTTCTTTTATTTAACGATGCCACTAGAGCACATTGATTTTTTATCTTATCATCGGCTATTGGACGTCAAACATATGGTCATTCTGACACTGTTTTTTAGAGGAAACCCACTGTCACCACATAGGCTACTCTTTTTACGACAGGCAGCAAGGGATCTTTTATTTGCACTTCCCATAGGCAGGATAGCACAAACCATAGCCGTTGTTGAACCAGTTATGGATCACTGGTCAGTGTAAATGGTTTACACCTACCCATTGAGCCTTGCGGAGCACTCACTCAGGGTTTGGAGTCGGTATCATGCCTTGACTGGGATCCGAACCCAGTACCTACCAGCCTGTAGACCGATGGCTAACCACGACGCCGGTTCTATTAGCGATAATGATAGTGATTGAATAATGATGATATAATTAGTTTTTATCCTTAAATTGTGAGATAGGAAATCCACCTGCTACCACATTTCATTATACCACTATCAGCATGTAATAGGCAATTGGTTTCTACCATAGCTAAATTCAAGTTTATATTCAAGTATGCTAAACTTAGATATTTTTAATTAATGTTGTTTTTTTCTTTCTTTTTTCTTTCAGGACTTAATTAGTCTAAAATCTGGGTCAACATATTAACACCAATCTGCTCTAGGTAAGTACTAGATACGTCTGTAAACATTTGGTCTATGCAGTATCCTAACTGCAATCAAATCTGTCCACTAGAACATTCAGCACCATTTATGAAGCCTACTATTCTTAATGTTTGTACTACATGCATGCAAGACATAAACAGGCTTTGTAAATTGGCCCACAGTCTTCATGTATAATAATTATGCCCTTGTAAAAAAAAAACATTTGTGTTCATTCATTTTATTTTAATAGAAAGAAATGTTTTATTTAACGACGCACTCAACACATTTTATTTACGGTTATATGGCGTCAGACATATGGTTAAGGACCACACAGATTTTGAGAGGAAACCCGCTGTCGCCACATAGGCTACTCTTTTATGACAGGCAGCAAGGGATCTTTTATTTGCGCTTCCCACAGGCAGGATAGCACAAACCATGGCCTTTGTTGAACCAGTTATGGATCACTGGTTGGTGCAAGTGGTTTACACCTACCCATTGAGCCTTGCGGAGCACTCACTCAGGGTTTGGAGTCGGTATTTGGATTAAAAATCCCATGCCTCGACTGGGATCCGAACCCAGTACCTACCAGCCTGTAGACCGATGGCTAACCACGACGCCACCGAGGCCGGTTTTATTTTAATAGATATATTCTATTAAGGTTCAAGCATGCTGTCCTGAGTACAACCTTGAATACCTAAGCTGTCTTTCCAGAAAAAAACTAAATGTTTTGTTTAATGACACCACTGCAGCACATAAGATTTATTAAACCAGTTAAGCTAATAGATGCCAAACAATTGATAATTTTGAAACCAGCTATATATTTCCATTGGCAGCAAGGGCTATTTTATATGTACTTTCCCATAGATAGGATAGCACATACCACAGCGTTTGATATATCAGAGAGGTTAGATTTAGCTCAGTCGGCTGAGTGCTCGGTTGAGATGCTTACATCACAGGATCAAACCACCTTGGCAGATCCATTCAACTGATTGGGGGTTTCCTTGATCCAACCAGTGCACCACAACAGGTCAAAGGCTGTGGTATGTGCTTTCCTGTCTATGGGAAAGTGAATATAAAAGATCCCTTCTTGCTAATGAAAAAATGTAGCGGGTTTCCTCTGATATGACAACGTGTCACAATTACCAAATATTTGACATCGAATAGCTGTTGATTAGTTAATCAATGTGCTCTAGTGGTGTTAAACAAAACAGCCCTTCTTGATATATCAGTCATGGAGCACTGGCTGGAATGGGCTAGATCCTGTACCATCAAGAATTAAGATTAAAGATTAGTGAGAGAGAAATGAAGAGATCTTATATCTCTACTACTGAGCTATACATTTAGCCTACACTAAAACCAGTAATTGTTGTTTATGCTTATTTTCATGCTTATATCCACTTAAGGTTCAAGCATGCTGTCCTGGGCACACACACACACACACACCTCAGCTATCTCAGCTGTCTGCCCACAGAGTAGATTACTGGTTAGTGAGAGAAAAGTTGGTGTAGTGGTTTTACACCTATCCAATGAGTCGTTAAAACTCACTCTGGGGTCGGTGGACCCATTGGGCTATTTTTCGTTCTAGCCAGTGCTCCACAACTTGTGTAACAAAGGCCATGGTATGTACTATCCTGTCTGTGGGATGGTGCATATAAAAGATCCCTTGCTGCTAATCGAAAAAAGTATCCCACTAAGTGGCGACAGCAGGTTTCCTCTCTCAATATCTGTGTGGTCCTTAACCATATAAAATGTGTTGAGTGCGTTGTTAAATAAAACATTTCCTTCGCTCTGGGTGGCAGCCAGTACCAGGTACCCAGTACCTACCATCCTTAAGTCTGACGGTATATCCACTACACCACCGACACCGGATGAAATCAGTAGTACTAGGTTCCATTTTGTCTGATGGCACAATACCGCATCACTGACTAAAATTAGTTATCAAAACTACACAGATATTGTTGCTGTGCAAAATGAGATTTGCATAGCACACAGCATTTTTTGGTAGCATTCTTCATGAAATTTAAGAATTTACAAAAGAAATTGTTTTGAACCAGTAAAATTGCATGACAGTTTGACTTTTGCATGTCAATTCATGCATTGACAAATGTTTCAGGAAGTTAATGAAGTTAAAAAGGACATCATTTTGAACCAGTAAAATTACATGACAGTTTGACTTTTGCATGTCAGTTCATGCAAAGACAAATTTTAGGATTCGACAAATAAGAAACTTATCATACATTTAATAAACCTATTACTATGAACAATCTCATCTTATCAGGAAATGATGGTTAATACAGACTCTCTCTACAAGATTCATTCATGTGTCGCCTGATGTGCGATCGATTTGGGATCGATTCCCTTTGGTGGGCCCATTGGGCCATTACTCGTTCCAGCCAGTGCTCCACAACTGGTATAACAAAGGCCGTGGTATTTACTATCCTGTATGTGGGATGATGCATATAAAAAGATCACTTGCTGCTAATCGCAAAGAGTAGCCTATGAAATTGCATCAGCGGGTTTCCTCTCTCGATATCTGTGTGGTTCTTAACCATGTCTGACACCATATAACCATAATAAAATGTGTTGAGTGCATCGTTAAACAAAGCATTTCCTTCATTCATTCATACCGGCCTTGGTGGCGGTGTGGTTAGGCCATCGGTCTACAGGCTGGCAGGTACTGGGTTCGGATCCCAGTCGAGACATGGGATTTTTAATCCAGATACCGACTCCAAACCCTGAGCGAGTGCTCCGCAAGGCTCAATGGGTAGGTGTAAACCACTTGATCCGACCAGTGATCCATAACTGGTTCAACAAAGGCTATGGTTTGTGCTATCCTGCCTGTGGGAAGCACAAATAAAAGATCCCTTGCTGCTAATCGGAAAGAGTAGCCCATGTAGTGGCGACAGCGGGTTTCCTCTCTCAATATCTGTGTGGTTCTTAACCATATGTCTGACACCATATAACCATAAATAAAATGTGTTGAGTACATTGTTAAACAAAGCATTTCCTTCCTTCCTTCATTTATGTGTGTTGTAAGTTTCAACTTTCCATACACGTGACCAGTTCATGTAAAGGCATGTGACCAATGAATGTAGGGATTACATACATGTCACACATAATGCATGACTCACTCGATCAATCCATTAAACTGCAGAATAATCTAGACTGCACGTTATCCTCATTAAAAGGCAATCAGAATTAGTGAATTTATGCAATGCGATGTAAAGGTGACATGTACTACATGAATTTTCAGTAATTAAGCCATCAACAGTGTGGTGCTACATTCCAGACAGATGCCTATGTGTTCGTTAAATAGCGAGTGAGTCATTTGATCGATCTGGTGAATCTGCATGCATGTCCCACTGCATGTTACCATCAATTACACTTTGATCAGAATGTGTGAATGTGTGTGATCTAAGGCGTAAGCGGTATGCTGCACACCATTACATATATATATATCTAACCATGTGATTGACTCGTATGTGTACTTGTATCCATGTGCACCTGACCTGTGTAAGTTTCTCATGACTTCTTAAACCTGTTTATGAACTGACTCACCTGTTTAACAGTCATGTCTAGTTGTTAGGAAAATACAACTGGAAAGGCGTCAGATTTTTTTTAAGGGTAATAATGAAAGAATCAGACTTTTTTTTTTTACATGTCGAAAGATTCTGCTACTTGACATTAAACATATCAAGGGGGGAGGGGAGGGGGGGGAGAGAGGGGAGATTTTTATTTTTCAATCTCAAAAATTATTTTTCTAAAAGGTAATTAGGAAAGATCTTTACTGTATTGAGGTTAAAGCACATCTGTCATGAGTACAATTTTTTTTTACATTCCAAGAGATTTATGTCATAATAGAAGAATTCAACCTGTACGTGGCTGCTTTTATGAACTGCTGTTAACATGGAATAAACTGACAATGTAAGCATAAAAAGAAAATTCCTGCATAAAGAAAACAGGTGTGTGCATAGGAAATTGTGGAGAGGGTCCAAGACTGTGGTGAGCAAATGTTTTAGCCAGTGTTGGGTCATGCAACTTTTTTAGTTTTTAGAGGTGTTGGGTCATGCTCCACTGGAGAATACATTAAAAAAAAGAAAACTTCCTTGGAGCAGAGGAAGGGGTGTCTACCCCCAACACCCTCTGCATACACACCTGGAAATATCTTTTACACACAGTAATCTTTTGTAGTTTACTCCACATAAAAATTACTTTATCTCTGAACACATATATTGACAGGTTTTTATTATTATTATTTTTTTAAATATCTTATAGAAATGTTACCCAAAAAAACCCTGGAAGATTGTTATTGTTAATTTCTAAATATTAAAGTACAGGGCTGTAGTTTTTTTGTTTTGTTTTTTTGAAAGATGGGTTCAAAATTAAGTGTTAGTAACAGCAAGCAAAACAAAACCTGTTTAATGCTGAAGAATGAATTTGAAAAACTGACTGGATGGACAACTGCCTTTCCTTCTTCTTGCCCTCCCCCACCCCCCCCCCCCCCACTCCCCAATCCACCCTTCAATATTGGCCTATAGTGGTAGTTAGGACTTACTATCATTTTCTTAAAGTGGCAATCTTGCCTTTCTTATATCACCATTCCAACACAAACACAACTACAGATTTAATAAACACAGCCTTGATACATAATACATCTATTTTTGGTGACACCAAACAAAAGAAAACCCTTTAAAGTACTGAAATGGCAGATTTTTTATTTGATAAAATTAGATTAAGCACTAGCTTCTCATCATCGCCCACATGTGATTTTAGCCCCACATAAAAAAAGAAGAAGAAAATTAAAGGGAAAAAATCAACCAAAAAGTACTCCCGAGTTGAAAACTTGATTTTGGCTCAATTTGTGTTTTTTATGGACTGGGATGGGGCGTAGCCCAGTGGTAAAGCACTCACTTGAAGCATGGTCGGTTTGGGATCGATCCCCATCGGTGGGCCCATTAGGCTGTTTCTCACTGCAGCAAGTGCACCATGTCTGGTAAATCAAAAGCCATGGTATGTTATATCCTGTCCGTGGGATGGTGCATATAAAAGATCACTTGCTACTAATGAAAAAATGTAGCGGGTTTCCTCTCTAAGACTATATGTCAAAATTACCAATTGTTTGACTTCCACTAGCCGATGACTAATAAATCAAGGTGCTCTAATGGTGTCATTAAACAAAACAAACTTTAAATCTATGGACCATGCCTAACATCATCTTCAGAATCTTTAGTGAGATTGCATAAGCTCTGTGCAATGAACATCAACTTACTGAGTCAAAAAAATATCATCTAATAATTTTATCAGTTCCATGTTAGATGATTCTGTCACATAACTAGCTCTTTGAACTAATTATAACATTGAATACACCCTGAACTCTGTATCTGAAGATAAAACCATTTCAAAGGTAGTGATTTGTACAGGTGGAATGGTTGCATCTTTTTTTCATGGTAAAAAAAAAAAGGAAAAAAATTAATGTGGGAAAAAACTCTCCAAATTTTATTGATTTATTAATCATCGGAAGGAAGGAAATGTTTTATTTAATGACACACCACTCAACACATTTTATTTACGGTTATATGGCGTTGGACATATGGTTAAGGACCACAGAGATAATGAGAAAGGAAACCCACTGTTGCCACTTCATGGGCTACTCTTATTTAGCAGCAAGGGATCTTTTATATGCACCATCCCACAGACAGGATAGTACATACCACGGCCTTTGTTCCACCAATTGTTGAGCACTGGCTGGAATGAGAAATATCCCAATGGCTACTGGATGTCAAACAATTGGTAATTTTGACATTTTGAGAGGAAAAACGCTACATTTTTCCATTAGTAGGAAGGAATCTTTTATATGCACCATCCTATAGGGGACAAAACAGCACAAATCACAGCCATTGATATACCAGTGGTGATGCATTGGCTGGAACGAGAAATAGCACAATGGGCTCCCAACAGTGATCAATCCCAGACCGACCACATATTAAGTGAGTGCATTACTATTGGGCTACATCCCAACCCTCACCCATCCTACAGAATAATAACTTAAATAATGGCTTGTCAAAGGAAGAAATTTTATGCCCATGATCTATTCCAAAAGATGTATAATAAATATATACTTGAGAGTTCATGTTTAATGTTTCCAATATTGTATTAGAATGTGAATTTGCCATCTTTAATTATTATTTCACACTTTTCTTTGTCTCAGCTTCGAATACCAGTGCTCCACGACTAGTGTATCAAAAGGCAGTGGTATGTGCTGTTCTGTATGTAAAAAAAAAATGCATATAAAAGATCCCTTGCTGCTAACTGAAAAATTGACTGGGTTTCCTCTGAAGACTGTGAATCAAACTGATCCAATAGCTAATGATTAATTAACTAATATGCTGTAGTGGTGTTGTTAAACAAAACAAACTTGTTATTGTTTTAACTTGTTTGTCTAAACATCCACGGTTATCAGTATTATTCTATGCATTTTTTCTGCCCTCAGACAGATCCATTCTGTCCTGAAGCTGGGCCACTTAGCACTGGCCTAATGAGCTAATTACACTGTGATGACAATCTGATAAGGCAAGCTACAACAACAGTCACACAGGAGCTGTGATAAATGAGCCAATCAAAATTAGTATAACAAGTCAGCTGGGAGGTCCTCTTGGGGATCACTGATATACTGATCTCTTATTTCCAAAATAGTGTAATTTAGACCATTCACAGAATACACTCCTGACATCCCAGCTACCAACACAGTATTGCTCAAAATACTTGGTAACTGTTATACACTCATGGAGAAAAAGTTCCTATGAATGTATTGCACAATAATTAAATTTCTGTTATACTCATTACAATATGACCGGCCTCAGTGGAGTCGTAGTTAGGCCATCGATCTACAGGCTGGTAGGTACTGGGTTCGGATCCCCGTCAAGGCATGGGATTTTTAATCCAGATACCAACTCCAAACCCTGAGTGAGTGCTTCTCAAGGCTCAATGGGTAGGTGTAAACCACTTGCACCGACCAGTGATCCATAACTGATTCAACAAAGGCCATGGTTTGTGCTATCCTGCCTGTGGGAAGTGCAAATAAAAGATCCCTTGCTGCTAATCGGAAACAGCAGCCCATGTAGTGGCGACAGCGGGTTTCCTCTCAAAATCTGTGTGGTCCTTAACCATATGTCTGATGCCATATAACCGTAAATAAAATGTGTTGAGTGCGTCGTTTAATAAAACATTTCTTTCTTTCATTACAATATAACATCATCCAATTGGTCCAGACGTAGCAATGGGAGTTTGTTCAATTCTCAATGAACGTAAAAATTATGTCGTCAGGGAACAATTATGTCATTAGGGAACATCATATCTGATGACTTCATTTGATATGGGCATGTTGTCTTATTGAGCGTTATTGTTTACGGCCCAAAAATAATTCAAAATAAAGTATGAAGTTTTAGTGTTATTATTAGCAGGTATGATTCAAATTTAATTATAAGTATTCTCTGTTATTTCTTTTACATTCCATCTGGGTATGAAAAAAAAAAAATTCATCTGCAAACTTAAGTGAGAACAGCTTCACCGATTCATACAGTTTGTGGATGATTTGTTTTGTTCATACCCCGATGAACGTAAAAGAAATAACAGACAATCCTTAAATGAATTTATTTTAAAGTACGGTATTGAAGGAAACAGATCTCTTGCTGCTAATGGAAAAAATGTATTGGCTTTCCTCAAAGACTATGAGTAAAAAATTACCAAATGTCTGACATATAATAGATGATGATTAATACACCAATGTGCTCTAGTGGTTTTGTTAAACAAGATAAAGTTTAACTTTACAAAAGTTTTGAAGGAAAAAAAAAATCAACTTGTTTTCAAGAAATTATTTATTAGTCATTTGCAAACATTATGGGATGACTTGTATAAACAGGGACTAACTGGTTACTGTTTTAAGATATCGGCTTTATCCTGCGAAGGTTAGAATGGCGAATGCAGCGAGGCTCTACCGAGCTGCATTCGCCATTCGACCTGAGCAGGATAAAGCCGATATCTTAAGACAGTAACCAGTTATTTCGTTTATCCTGCAATCCTACGGAGAATCATTATTTATTCCATTTTGTGTACACAAATAGAGTATCGTCAACCTAGCAAGGTTTTTGCCGTATGACATCATACAAGGTACATGACGTAATTTTTTGTAAGACGCTAGCTACATTCTGTCACATTCAAAAAGTCTTTCTAAACTCTAATTCATAAATAAATATACAAGTTTTGTATTGTTATCACAAAAGTAAAAGTCATTTGTATTTACTGTACTTAAATTATTTAAAGAGTATGTTTATTGAAAATTTAGTCTGCAATACTCGAGTCGAGTTGGGCTTATGTCACGTGACCTATATTTTTGGTCACTGACCAAAAATATAAAGATTTATCTAGTCATCTTATCTTGTCAATGTATACAGTGATTGCGGGATAATTAATAGTATGTCCATACGAGTCACAAATTTCAACCATTTACAAAGTTTACTATTGTTTTGATACCATTGTACTTGGAGCACAAAAACCTTTTTTATGAGTATATATTCCTAGAACACAAGAGAAGAAACCTGTTACAACTACACTATAATGTTACTCAGGGTTGTTTGTCTTACCTTAGTAGAAAGAAGGTATTTTATATATACTGTTCAAGTACAATTAACTTCTTCATTCATTAGGTCTTCTTATGTGAGAGTAAGTTCTCAACATTTTGTATATAAAATTATATGCAAATTTCCAAATAAATTAGTGAAAGAAAATATGCTAAAAAGTCATCAACAGTCAATGATCAATTGAAAAAGAAAGTAATGTTTCTTTGATTATAGTAACTATTAGATATTAAACATATTATAATTGTGATACTTAGCCCCAGATTGTTTAGTACCAAACCCCCCCCCCCCAAAAAAAAACCCCACCAAAACCCCCCACAAACACCTCCTCACTCTTGATCTATGTAAATCCTCTAATGCCATAATCTTTAATAAAGGTATACCAGTCAGATAGCATCAACTGGAATGAGAAATATCCCATATGATCCATCAGTAAAGACTAATTATTATTACTAGTTACTTATTATTATTTAATTTATTTTCGTGCTTATATCCAATTAAGGTTCGAGCGCACTGTCCTGGGTACACATCTCAGCTATCTGGGCTGTCTGTCCAGGACAGTGGATTAGTTGTTAGTGGTTAGTGAGAGAGAAGAGGGTGTAGTGGTCTTATATACCTACCCACTGAGTCATTAAAACTCGCTCTGGGTGGGAGCCAGTACCGGGCTGCAAACCCTGTACCTACCAGCCTTATGTGTGATGGCTTAACCATGACACCACCAAGGCCGGTGTAAACTACCGTTGTTTGGTGTCCAATGGTTATTTTAAATCTTGTCCTAGAGAATGGGAGGAAACCTGCTGCCTCCACAATATGCACTTTCCCATAGACCGGACAGTACACCACGACCTTTGATGTACATCCCATGGATCACTGGTTGGAAGTAGACATTCAGATGGATACATAAATCCCACTTCAATTCCTCTATTGACTGAGGATTAGTTGAACTATGAATCCCCTTTCTAGCCACTCCCTATTACAGTTATTACAGGGTGAAATGTCAAAGTTAATAATGTCATGAATCAATAGATATACAAACTTCCAGTGGTTTAACAACAGAACAAACTTCCATAGCCCTAGGTGGTTCACTTCAAAGAGAATAACGAAAGAGCATTATTCCGGTTCACATTCTGTGTTGTAGCTTATCCTGCAAGCAGTAATAATTCAATAAGTGTACCATGTGTACTGTAGCAACAGCAATTGATAGCTGGATAGATGGATGGATAGATGGATAGCTGGATGGATAGATGGATGAATGAATGGGTGAATGGGTGTATGGTTGGGTGTATGAATGAATAGATGGATGGATGGATGGATGGATGGATGGATGGATGGATGGATGAGTAAATGAATGGATAACAATTCAATGAACTTCATAAATGAAATTTATTTATGGATGGATGGACAATATCAGTTAATTAATTGATAACAATTGGAAATTCAATAATAAAATTTGTTTCGTTTCTTGTAAAGAAAAAGGCTGGACAGTGTTGTTTAATTTTAACACTTTACAAAAGCATATCACTTCCACAACATAATGCAGGTAACTCATGATTTATGTTTTGACAGGACCCAGCCGTACTATTGGTAATCACAATGATCCACAAATGAGACCTCAGTTCAGATACAAGTGGTTTAAACTGTACTCAAACAATCAGTTCATATTGCTGGAATTCTAGTCAAGTAGTCAATATTATCCATGCGTGAGCATTCAAAAATTGTCCCTGTGTGACTCACAATTGTGTGAGTGAAAATGTAATATATGGTCCTTTGTGACCAGTGGTTTTGTTTAATGACACCACTAGAGCACATTGATTTATTAATCATCAGCTACTGGATGTCAAACATTTAGTAATTCTGACATAGAGTGTCTAGAGGAAACTCACTACATTTTCCCACTGACAGCAAGGGGGCTTTTCTATGCACTTTCCCACAGACATGACAACATATACCACAGCCTTTGACATACCAGTCATACAGCAATGGTTTGGATGCGATTGTGAAACTGACTCAACATGAACACATAAAGTTGCTGAAATGAGCTGGTATAATCAGTGAGAAACCCATGGCAGCTACAGAGGGGATAATTTATATGCACTTACAAACAGTTCAGCACATACCGCTGTCTTTGATATATGTTATGAGGCACCTGTCCTGGTTGGGCCAGGAAAACAAATCATAAGGGTCCATCAAGGTAGACTGTAAATGAAAGCAAATCATATCCAAGACAAGCAACCTCCTTCTCCTGGTAACAGGAAAATAAGGAAAATGTTTTATTTAACGACACACTCAACACATTTTATTATATGGCATCGGAAATATGGTTAAGGACCACACACATATTGAGAGAGGAAACTGGTTGTCGCCACTTCATGAGCTACTCTTTTTGATTAACAGCAAGGGATCTTTTATATGCACCATCCCACAGACAGGATAACACATACCACAGCCTTTGATATATCAGTCATGGTGCACTGGCTAGAGCGAGAAATAGTCCAATGGGCCCACTGACGAGGATCGATCCCAGACCGACCGTGCATCAAGCGAATGCTTTACCACTGGGCTACTTCCCACCCGCTGGTAACAGGAAGAATCCCAGTCCTAGATCACACCACTATTGCACCAATCAGAGGCATTATGTAGGTGATGAATTTAGTTCCATTGAAAAAAAGTGCCTTTTTTCTTTATTTTATTTTATTTTATTTTAATTGAATGAGAACTGATTTGACTGTTAGATTATGTAATGTTGAAAGGGGAGCCAACTCCCACAATTATGTTTTAAAATCAGAGTTGATTGCTGTACAAACAACTGAATGGTATATCATTTTTCATTTCAAATTATTTCCATGCTTATATCCAAATAATGTTCATGCAAGCTGTCCTGGGCACACACCTCAGCTACCTGGGCTGTCTGACAGTGGGTTAGTTGTTAGTGAGAGAGAAGAGGGTGTAGTGCTCTTACCCCTACCCACTGAGTCGTTAAAACTCACTCTTGGTGAGAGCCAGTACTGGGCTGCGAACCCTGTACCTACCAGCTTTATGTCTGATGGCTTAACCACGACAACACCGAGGCTGGTATGGTATATCATATGGTGTGATGCCTGTATACTGAGGCTTAATGAGATTGATCACATTAAGCTATTTCTCGTTCCAACCAGTGCACCATAACTGGTATATCAAAGGCTGTGGCATGTGTTATCCTGTCTGTGGGATGGTGCATATAAAAGATCTAATGCTACTAATGGAAAAATGGGTTTCCTCTCTGTGACTATATGTCAAAATTACCAAATGTTTGACATCCAATAGCCGATGATTAATAGATCAAGGTGCTCTAGTGGCGTTGTTAAACAAAACAAACTTTTTACTATGGTGGAAAGTTAAACATTGTTTTTTCTATTTATTGTCTACATAAATTAATGTTTGATTGTGTTGCAAAGTAAAAACAATACCCTAAAGAGTTACTTCTGTACAAGACACAATTGAAAACCCCCCACCTGCAATTGGTTGATGCAATATGTAAAAAATTATGACCATTTAATACAAAAAACAACAAAACACAACACTTGAATACTTACTAATAACTACCATGCACATTTTGTAATCGGAGAGTACTAAGTGCTCAACATATGGGGAATGAAAGTAGAAACCCACTGCTGCCATATAGGCTACCTCTTCCAATTAACAGAAAGGTATTGCATATGTACTTCTCTGGATAGGACAGCACATACCATAGTATTTGCTTTAAAAAATATATTTTTGTATAGAAATATTTATTGTGATAAATGCTAAAAGAATGTTTTTACCATGATTGATACCAAATGTTTTAACTATACTATAGAGTAATTTACAGATGTCAGTATCTTTGCACAATGTTAATAAACTGTTAAGACCGAACATTTCAGAGGCCAGTATCTTTGAAAATAAATACACAGTGTTAGTAATGATGTTATGACTTTGGTAATACATAAACAGATTGGTATTTGATATATTAATGAGGAAGGAAGGAAGGAAATGTTTGATTTAACAACACACTCAACACATTTTATTCACAGTTATATGGGTCAGACATATGGTTAAGGACCACACAGTTATTGAGAGAGGAAAGCTGCTGTTGTCACTTCATGGGCTACTCTTTTTGATTGGCAGCAAGGGATCTTTTATATGCACCATCCCACAGACAGAATAGTACATACCATGGCCTTTGTTACACCAGTTGTGGGGCACTAGCTGGAACAAAAAAATAACCCAATGGGCCCATTGATGGGAATCGATCCCAGATCGATCACGCATCAGTCGAGCGCTGTACCCACCCCCATTAATGATGGAGAACATACTAAAATGAGAAAGGATGCAATAGATCCACTGAGGTGGCCAGATCCTGTAAAGCCATTAGGTAAGTTATCAAACCACTCAGGTACATTAAACTCCTTATCTGCATGGAAGTACACCTCCTAACTGGCAGGCACAGCCTAGTAAAGCCAATGAATGACTGAACATTGATTTATTATAATGAATGTATTTACCCATTAAGAGTTTATTTTTGTCTTGCCACCTACATTTCAAGAAGTCTTCAGTACATTCTGCAATTTGTGCCAAGTTGCTATTTTGAAAATCAAATACAATCGAGGTTCTGTGTATTACAATTGATTTTATCAACTGTTTATGAAGTCTAATTTTGTCTAATTGTATATTGATGGACCAAATTAATGATAAAACTTGTTTTTATAATTAAAATATATGGTGCTTAAAACAATTAGTGCATTGGTAAATGAATAGATTGACAAAAAGAAAAACTAATGAATATATTAATAGATGGATGGTAGATAAAAAGATGGATGGATGGATGGATGGATGGATGGATGGATGGATGGGTGAATGGATGGATGGATGGATGGATGGATGGATGGATGGATGGATGGATGGATGGTGGATAGATGGATGGATGGATGGATGGATGGGTGAATGGATGGATGAATGGAAGGATGGCTGGCTGGCTGGCTGGATAAATGATTGATGAATGGATGAATGTTTAGATGGATAAATGGATGGATGGCTGAAAAAATATCCCTTTTTTTAATAATATTGAGACCATGCTGTACAAACCTGGAATCACTATTTTCTTGCATTTTTGAAGTATGGGACTTTAATTACCTAAAAACATTCACTAGATACTGATACTTTTAAACACTTGGTATGTTCAGGTACTCATCTGTAAATGGTGGCATACAGGAAAACAAACATTATAGATATTGTGTATATAACCAATGCTAATATTCTGTATGCGTCATATGCTGTGCTTAGTAAAACTGCACTTCATATAAATCATGCATTGTTTGCATGTATTTACACATTTATATATATATATATATAATATATATATATATATATAAACAGTCTTTTATATCAAAAATGAACCATTGAATTGGCATGTAGCTCTATAATGAATCATACTATGAATTATATGAAAACATCATTAAAGGGACATACCCTAGTTTTTAAATACTAAGGCATATTTTTTACTATTAGAGCCATTTTTTGTAACTGAAATCATACTTTACTTATATTGTATTGCTTATAGTATAGAGTTTTTGGTCATCCTGATGTTTTTAATATCACAAAATGCATTTCTCATATTTTTAAAAACGCATGTCCGTCTGAGAAATAACAGTTATGGAGTAGAGTTTTAGTCTATTTTTAGAGGGTATTTCACCATTTCATAGTCACAAACTCATGTTTCACTCAATTGTAACTTTATCCAAATGTGTTACAAGTTTGTAGATTAATTAAACTTAGCGTGCATTTTCATGGGTTGAAACTAGGGTCTGTCCCTTTATGTTTATTAAACCCACATCAACAGGAATAAAAAAAAAAAATTAAATCTCATTGTAAATTTTTTTTTTTAAGTTTCTTTAAAAATTACCATCTAATTGCATATATAGATTAAATCTTCTTTTTTGATATAGAGATGAAGGCAACTGGTGGTACAGCCAATGTAAAGCAACTTCCTTTAGTCTCCATGTACTGCATTATCGATTACTTGAAACAGTACATGTGAAACTGCTTACCTTGGCTGTTCCAGCATTTTAAATTGAGATTTACCGGTAATCTATAGTTTGATGGTAAGTTTTAATTTTTTTTCCACAGCATTTTGTTTTGAAAAAAAAATGCCATGAAACTTGGTTTAGGTTCAAAAATTAATAAATTGTTTTGATACAAGTGTTAGCATTATTTAGCACTTAGTTACCGGTATATGCAAATTCATCAGTTCTCTTTCGACACAATCAGCCTATACTAAATGTATGATTTTATAAACCTCTTTTGTTCATTTCTTTTATACTAACACTCCCACTTCCCATCTAAAACAAACTATCTTGACAACCAACAAATTATTTTTTTAAAAGAATGACTGTTGCTGACTGTTGTAACAATTAAGTGACAACTTAACTCCACATGAAATTACTCTTGGCACAAACAAGAAAATCCACAAAATAGCAAACTTGTCAGTGTAAAGTCTGACAAGATGTTCTGTCCGCGAGAGTAAATTCCAGGCTGTTATTAACCAGTCTAACTATCTGTTGAAGATGCCAGGCGGACGAGCCATCACCGGGCTGCTGGACGGACAGGTGACAATGTCCGGTATAATGTGAAACACACCTTCACGTCAAGCCAGCACACCTGACACGAGTGACCTGACCCTCGCTGACCTGTCATACTGATTATGTGATATAACTCTCATCATCTCACCTGTGAGCTCAACACTGGCTGCTAGCCCATGTCAAGGTTTAAACTGTTGGCCACTGGATGGATGGATGGATGGATGGATGGATGGATGGATTTTGGATGGATGGATGGGTTTGTGGGTGGTGGGGCATGGATGGTTGGGTGGGTGGTTGGTTTGGCATTGAGTGGATGGGTGGGTGAGATGGATGGATGAATGGATGGATGGATGGATAGATGAATGGATGAGTAGGTGGATGGATGGATTGATTGATCAATGGATTGTTTGATAGATGGGTGGGTGAATGGATGGATGGATGGATGAATGGATGGATGAATGGATGGTTAAAATGAGTGGATAGATGGATGGGTGGATTAATGGATGGATGGTAGGATGGATGGATGGTGGAAATGGGTGGATGGGTGGATGGATGAATGGATGGATGGATGAGTAGGTGGATGGATGGATTGATCGATGGATAGTTGGATAGATGGATGGGTGGGTGGGTGGATGGATGGATGGATGGATGGATGGTTGAAATGGGTGGATAGATGGATGGTAGGATGGATGGATGGTTGAAATAGATGGATGGATGAACAGATGGATGGATGGATGGATGGATGGTTGAAATGGGTGGATAGATGGATGGGTGGATATATGGATGGTAGGATGGATGGATGGTTGAAATAGGTGGATGAATGGATGGATGGATGGATGGATGGATGAACAGATGGATGGATGGTAGAGGTGTAACGATACCACGATATAGTATCATATTGCAATTCAAGATACATAATATGATATATCAATTTAAGGCATATGATATGTAGGTCTCAAAGTCACCAACCTTAATCCCAGAAATATGCACCTTAAAATACATTTTTAGCTACTTGAAACATCATTACGTTAGTTAAAATTGATAACTTAAGCTAGATGATGTAAGTGATATGTAGTTAAATGAAAAAAAATTGGTAATTGCTGAAAATAATTTACACTGTCTAGTAACTAACATCAGTGTCATTAAGTATCGAGATACATATTTTGACCCACATATTGGGATACATATTGAATCATGACCTACCCATATCATTACACCCCTAATGGATAGATAGATGGACAGATGGATGGATGGGCGGATGGAAGGATTGATTGGGTGGGTGGATTGTGGCATGTAAGATGGGAGCATGCATGAATAAATGGATGGTTAGTGTTTATGTGACCCCTTATTTCTTTCCATCAGTATAGATGGTAGAATGAGTGGATGATTGGTAGCATGGTTGCATTCATGGATGGTTGATTGGATGGATTGATGGATGGATAGATGCATCAATGGATGGAAAATGAATGCATGGATGGATGGATGGATGGATGGATGGATAGATGGATGGATGGGAAGATAAGTTTGTTGGGTATGCATTGATGAGACATGCTAGTCAAAAAGCCTCATGGTAATGATTGAGAGAGAATAACAGGAGAATGTGAAAGAAAGAAATGTTTTATTTAATGATGCACTCAACACATTTTATTTATGGTTATATGGTTAAGGACCACACAGATAGAGAAAGGAAACCACTTAAGCCATGAGACACAAGGCTGGTAGGTACTAGGTTCACATCCCACTACCGGCTCCCACCCAGAACAAGTGTAATGACTCAGTGTGTAGGTGTAAGGCCACTACACTGACTTCTCTCTAACTAACCAGTAACAATTAATCACAAACCCACTGTCATGGACACAGTCCAGATAGCTGAGATGTGTACCCAGGCCAGCATGCTCGAACCGTAACTGGATATAAATATTGGGAAATAAGTATGAATCAATGAATGTGGATGATAAAACATGTACAGACAGAGAGTAACGCTCCTCATACATGTATCCTTGTGACCGTTAAGATACAATTACACAGCATGCTCCACAACTGATGCAACGACTGCCTACATCTCCTCTGACACGACCGCCCGCCGCAGTGATACTTGTCCAAACTCCGCCACTACTTAATCAAGCAGGCTTATATACATACGCCCAGACAATAAAACAAACACAGTAATATAGACATTATTGTGAACCCCGCGTTATGAAATCTATACCACACGTGTGTCGTCATTGCCATACCTGACCCCCTTCAATTGTTATCAGATTGGAGACTCAAGAAATACATCTATCAATATTTGGTTTAACAACTTTCCCACGGTGCGGCAGAGCCGAGCTATTTTTGCCGATGAGTTATGAGCCCCTCTAGCCGGAGGTCAAAGCTTACCTTTATTTATTTCATTGGAAATTTAGAGGTAATTTGATATGCAAACATCTTCCGAGGTGTAAATAGTACCACGCATACTGTGTCAGTTGGACACATCCAATACCTGTTTCATTACTTGGCCGGCAAAAGACAGTTGTTTTGGGGATAATTAGTAAAATTACACAAGAGCAATCAAAGTGGTAATGTTGGGATATACCTTTGTTTGACTGCACGCGTGGGCAAATAGCCTGGAGCCTTTATACGCGGCTTGGCTAAGCGGAAAATGAACTGAAGTGAACAATGCTACGTAGCAAAAGCTAAAGGTAAGAGCTAATAATCACTTATAGATGAAAGTATATAAGTGTCAGTGCTGAAAACACGGGTTAGAAACTCACTGACACGTTAGGTGAAGTGAAAAACTATTTCAACAGAATAGGCCTTTTGTGCAAAGAGACAACCAAGGCAATAGGGAACTGCACATCATAAATAATAGGTTTTTTAAATACATATTTACATATTTATGTTTTGTTTATTGATACTTAAGTACATTTTTTGTTTATTCAGGCAGGTTTTATTTTATTTTATTTTATTAATAACATAAATGAATTAGATAAATATATGTTAATTTCACTTGTTTAAAATAAATTGAGGGGGGGGGGGGGGCCTTTAATGTCTGGATGACCAAGTAATTGACAAGTTAATTTTTGTTAAGTGGATAAACAGATGGATGTATTTGATTTAATGAATCCATTATGGATGGATGGATGGATGGATGGATGGATGGATAAATGGATGGATAATTGGATAATGATTGGATGAATGAATGGCTGTACTTGATTTAATGAAAGAAAGAAAGACATGTTTTATTTAATGACACACTCAACACATTTTATTTATGGTTATATGGCATCAGACATACGGTTACGGACCACACAGATATTGAGAGAGGAAACCTGCTGTCACCACTTCATGGGCTACTCTTTCTGATTAGCAGCAAGGAATCTTTTATATGCACCATCCCACAGACAGGGTAGTACATACCATGGCCTTTGATATACCAGTCATGGTGCACTAGCTGGAAGAAGAAATAGCCCAATGGGCCTACCAACGAGGATCGATCCCACATGACCGCGCTTCGAGCGAATGCTGTTCCACTAGGCTACTGATTTATATATATATATATATATATTTTATCTACATATCTCCTCTGCATTAAATAGTGACTAGTCAAAAGCAGTGGTAATTTTCACACAGGAATAATTGCTCCATGACTTGTATACACTAACACTCCAGCTACCACTAAGCTACATTGTATTTTTCCCTTGAACTCCAATAGATGATGTGTTTCTCATGCTGGGGTGACATAAAACATTCATTGATTCATTCCTCAATAAACAGGACAGCACATACTGTCGTTTTTCACATACCAGTTAAAGCATGAGTCACTGATTGGAATAGGATCAAAATTAATAAAATACTGGGGATCGAGTGCTTGACATCTTGCACCTCATTTCAACTCTTTTCATGCTTATATCCAATTAAGGTTCAAGTACGCTGTCCTGGGCAAACACCTCAGCTATCTGGGCTGTCTATCCAGGACAGTGGGTTAGTTGTTAGTTGTTAGTGGTTAGTAAGAGAGAAGAGGGTGTAGTGGTCTTACACCTACCCATTGATTCGTTAAAACTTGCTCTGGGTGGGAGCCGGTACCGGGTTGCGAACCCAGTACCTACTAGCCTTATGTATGATGGCTTAACCACGACACCACCATGGCCTGTTTGCACCTCATACAGATGCTTTATTATTAACGAGGTGGGATTTAGCCCAGTTGGTACAGCACTTGCCTGAGGTGCTTGGGTTGAAGGATTGGTCCCTTGATGAACCTATTCTCAGATTGTTTTTTCTTCATCCAAACAGTGACCCACAACTGGTATGTGCTGTCCTGTTCTATCCCTATCATTCTAAGAATTAAGTATGATATAAAAAAGAAGAAGTTTGTTTTATTTAATGACACCACAAGAGCACATTGATTAATTAATCATCGGCTACTTGGATGTCAAACATGTGGTCAAACATGACTCGTAGTCATCAGAGGAAACCTGCTACATTTTTCCTAATGCAGCAAGGGATCTTTTATATGCACTCTCCCACATACAGGAAAGCACATACCACGGCCTTTGTCCAGTTGTGGTGCACTGGTAGTAAATGTATGATATAGTCAGACTGACTAAATATCATCTTGGAAAAGCATAATCAATAGATTTCATGTAGTAATTTAGGGATGTTTGATACAGGAAATTAAGAATAATTACATGCATGTGAGAATGAATTAAACTAAACTAAAATTGCTTTAATGGAAATAAAAATCATAAAACAATGACTTAAGTACCGAGGGCATGAAGGAAACGCAAAGATCAACAGCAGATTTATGGAATGAATAGATCTTTCATACAGTGATACATATTAAATCTTAGAACAACCAAAGCAAAACTCAGAATTTCATACATCTCTCTTTCCGTCTTTAAATCTTGTGAAAATTAACTAATATAAAAGGTAGAAAGCTTAAAATTGCACAAAAAAATATGTTTGTCCGAACTGTGTGGACATACCTATCCAAGTTCACAGCAACCGTACTACACTAGCTCTTTTGTTTTCCTCCTCTACTTGTGGCCCACAAATCCCAGCCATGTTGGTTCAAGTAATGGGGGAACACTCTGCAAACACGGGACAGACAAGAGCCCGTCACAGTGCTATTCTGTGAATAAATATGCATTTTATTGCAATATTTCATCACTTGAATGGCAATATTTCCGCCACAACTTGGGGTCACAGTGGTGTTATCATAATTGTAATCACACCAGTTGTTCACAACGCCTCCCATGCAGAAATCCTGGGAAAAATCAACAATCAAGGTGGGGTCAAAATGCTCCCATCATAGCTTAACTTCTGAAGCAGGTAATTACAGAATTGTTATCTACCGACACATTCCGTAAGGTTTGCTTCATTTTCCTCTAACCTCTAATCCCAAAGCTGTTTTAGTTTTTTGGGGGATTTTTTTTTTCGATTTTTTTAAAAACTTCTTTGTTATTCTGTGTAACATTTTATCACTGTCCAGATGACTGAAATCATAAAATGTCTGCGTACAGTTTTAGTTAGTCTGATGGTGCAGTATCATGTCTGTCAATAAATTAGAGAATAAATTGTTACGGAAATAGATGTGTCTGTATTTGCCAGACAGCTGTTGTTGATTGAAGGTCTAAACTAAGCATCCAAGGACAGGTCTATCATGTACTCTGTCAGCCGATTTCAGCTGCTAGGTCTGGATCATAACCAGGTGGGAGATACACCCACCTTCATAGACCAGAAGATATTTCTCCGATACACCCACCTTCATAGACTAGAAGATATTTCTCCGATACACCCACCTTCATAGACCAGAAGATATTTCTCCGATACACCCACCTTCATAGACCAGAAGATATTTCTCCGATACACCCACCTTCATAGACCAGAAGATATTTCTCCGATACACCCACCTTTCTCCGATACACCCACCTTCATAGACCAGAAGATATTTCTCCGATACACCCACCTTCATAGACCAGAAGATATTTCTCTATGAGAATTAATTTTGTTTTGTTTAACGACACCACATTGATTTATTAATCATCAGTTATTGGATGTCAAATATTTAATAATTCTGACTCATAGTCATCAGAGGAAACCTGCAACATTTTTCCTAATGCAGCAAGGGATCTTTTATATGCACTTTCCCACAGAGAGGAAAGCACATACCACGGCCTTTGACCAGTTGTGGTGCACTGGTTGGAACGAGACAAAATTCAATCAGTTGAATGGATCCACAAAGGTGGTTCGATTCTCTATGAGAAGATATTATCTATACAAGGTTTCAGAAAGGGATTTCAGCCATTATGTTTTTTTTTTTATTAAATATTTAGTCAGTAAGATTTTTGTAAAACATTTCTCACCTCTGGCAGTCATTTTAAAAGGGTACATTTTGGAGCTGGTATGCACACCCTATTGCATTTTATAATACACTGAAGTAAAATATTTAAAATCTTTTTGTTAAAAATATATTAGATTGACATTTATCAGTCACAGTTAATTTGCTTTGTTTATTTAGGTGTTTTTTATTCAGACATGTGATTTTGATATCCAGTTATTTTCCAATAATATGATACAAATCAACACCAAAACAAGGGAGACAACTATGTGATTGTGAATTTTGTACTAATTTAGTTCATGATCATTTTAATTGTGAAATATTATTACATGGAATTGCTATTCAAATACAAATAATAAATAACATAATGGAATATATTAATGATTTACAATAAGACGGACATACCAATGAGTGCTACAATATAAAGCTGTACTGCACCCACTCACATTTAGATAAAACGTTATATTTGACTGGATAATAACAGACATTTACCCAGTAATCTCTAAAGCTATAACTAAAACAATTAAGATATCTGACCACAACTTGGATCTATAACTAAGACAATTAAGTTATTCGACCAGATATTGGATTGAGATGTAGCTCGGTGGTAGAGCACTTGTCTGCAGTATGATGGATCTGTAAGATTATCACCATCAGTGCATTCAGAATTTGTTCCCCATGCCGTACAACTGGAACATCAAATACCATGGTATATACTGTCATTTCATTTCAACTTATTTTCGTGCTTATATCCAATTAAGGTTCAAGCACGCTGTCTTGGGCACCACCACCTCAGCTATCTGAGCTGTCTGTCCAGGACAGTGGGTTAGTTGTTAATTGTTAGGGTTAGTGAAAGAGAAGAGGGTGTAGTGGCTTTACACCTACCCAATGAGTCGTTAAAACTTGCTCTCGGTGGGAGCCTGTACCGGGCTGCGAACTGTGTACCTACCAGCCTTACGTCCGATTGCTTAACCACAACGCCACCGAGGCCAGTTATATATGGTCCTGTCTATGTAAAAGTGCATAAAAAGATCCCTTGCTACTTTCAATAGAAGCAGCCTGCACGACAGTGTGTTTCCTCTCTGTTTCTCTCTCTCTCCCTTAACCAAGTGTTGAAGTAACCATACATAAGATATCTTTAATTTCATTTCAACTTATTTTTGTGCTTATATCCAATTAAGGTTCAAGCACGCTGCTATTGGCATACACCTCAGCTATCTGGGCCAAATGTCTAATACAGTGGGTTTGTGTTTAGTTGTTAGAGATTAGTGAGAGAAAAGTTGGTGTAGTGGCTGTACACCTATCCATTGGGGGTGGGACATGGCCCAGTAGTAAAGCGCTCGCTTGATGTATGGTCGGTTTAGGATCAATCCCTGTTGGTGGCTCCATTGGGCTATTTCTTGTTCCAGCCAGTGCTCCACAGCTGGTGTAACAAAGGCTGTGGTATGTACTATCCTGTCTGTGGGATGATGCATATAAAAGATCCCTTGCTGCTAATCGAAAAGAGTAGACTATGAAGTGGCGACAGCAGATTTCCTCTCTCTATATCTGTGTGGTCCTTAACCATATGTCTGACACCATATAACCATAAATAAAATGTGTTGAATAAAACATTTCTTTCCTATCCACTGACTCTGGGTGGGAGCCAGTACCAGGTTGTGAACCCAGTATCTACCAGTCTTAGGTCCAATGGCTTAACCACTATACTACAGAGGCTTTGTAAAACAGACTTTGTAAAAACTGGTCCATAATCTTCTTGTCTTTTCTTGACCCAATATTTGTAACAGCTAAAAATTAGGCACTCAAGTTTTGAGTTGATACTACCTACAATAACAAAGAGCAAACATGCATATCACATTTAATCTAATGTAATAGATGCAGCAAGTCATTATGAAGTGTCTAGCTTCAAGGATCATTCACCGACTGCCATTTCGTTTATCCCATTTGGATATTCAACACAGGCTTGCTGCCCTTTGAGTTTAAACAGTGGAGAGCAAAGTCACAGTGATTGTCTTCTTCTTAGGCTCATCACTGCAGATTAACTCTCAGTTGTAACACAAGGCGACACTCTTGTAATACTACGCCACTATCAGCTGCAAGTTTTACAAATCGTAGCAGGGTATAATATCTCATGCAAAGTAAAGTTTGTTTTATTTAACGACGCCACAAGAGCACATTGATTTTTTATCTTATCATCGGCTATTGGATGTCAAACATATGGTCATTCTGACCGTTTTTTTTAGAGGAAACCCGCTGTCGCCACATAGGCTACTCTTTTACGACAGACAGCAAGGGATCTTTTATTTGCACTTCCCCAAAGACAGGACAGCACAAACCATGGCCTTTGTTGAACCAGTTATGGATCACTGGTCGGTGCAAGTGGTTTACACCTACCCATTGAGCCTTGCGGAGCACTCACTCAGGGTTTGGAGTCTGTATCTGGATTAAAAATCCCATGCCTCGACTGGGATCCGAACCGAGCCTGTAGACCGATGGCCTAACCACGACGCCACCAAGGTCGGTCAATATCTCATGCAAACCATGGCTCTGTTCGTGTTTCAGTTATACAACTTCAAATTTGGATGTATTGTTGATCAGTTACATCATGTCATATATTATAAAAATCCATATATAGTTCAAAATAGTTTCTATACCGATTTGTTTTACTCATGATGCACAGCGTACTAGTAAGCAAATTTTAAAATACTACCTGTATACTACAAAATGAGTTTGTTTAAAATAAATTTAAAATATTAATGTAGTACAGAACTGTAGTATTACAGAGTTAGGGTTAGTGCAACAGTTTACTGAACAATTAGTCAGTTACCAAGGTGAAATAATTAGGTAAATCCAATGGGCCCACTGATGGGGATTGATCCTATACTGACCGCTCATCAGGCGAGCACTTTACCACTGGGCTACTTAATGGGAATGATACATGTCCCTTCTGTACATTATATTTTACACAGTTCTTAAATGTTTCTTTAGTGGCCTTTAACAATAGGTTGGACTGTATTTAATATTTCTCTGGCTGATCTCTGCAGTGGTCTGCTTGCTTTATGATTTTTATAAATAAAGTTAGGTACGAACTGACGTATCAGACTGATCTACAATAAGCTAATGCTTTTGAAACAAACCTTCGAGATTTTATTTTTAGATAATATTTCACACCACTGTGACTACAGTACAAAGCATGCTAGAAAATCTTTTGTGTTCATGTTTTGGTAAAGCCAAGGGAAAACCCCCACAAAACATATGAACCAGTGGTAGAATCATGTTCTTTTTCATAATAAGTTCTAATCTTTTTTTTGCATTAAACAAAACAGACATAACAGTCTGATTTGTTTCGTGATTTCGTGATTATAAAATATGGGATATCATCTTGTAAAACCTGCTTTTTCTGTCCTGAATATTCCTCAGTGGATGAAAATGAAAGGAATGTTTATTTTACTGACACCTCAGCACATTGATTGATAAAAAGTCAAGATGTTCTAACATAATAATAGTTTCTGGCACAAATCCTTTTGTAGATGGTTTTTCCGACACAAGTCTGAAGAAAATCAATCTAGAAAGAATGCATGCATTGTTACATATTACGTGATGTCACAGATTACCTTTGAATATGGAATGACGCAATGAACATGTTGCAACGGTAGTCTACCTCCTAAACAAGACAAATTAACCAATAAAAAGTCCAACCCTGACATGACCTATTTTCTGTGGATTATAAAGAATTTGACCCCCCCCCCCCCCCCAAAAAAAACCCACACAACCCCAAACCAAACAAACAAACCCCAAAAAACCCAAAACCCAACAACCACCAATAAAAAAGGCACATTACCATCTAGGGGACGTGTGCTAGATGGTTTTCCTAGTACATCTTTCTGGCACCTTTCTACTGGTTGACTAAACTAGAATTATTGATCTAGACAACAATAAACAAGGTCCATGCAATGCTATCTCACATTTAACTATTCTTTCTATTGATTAGCAGCAAGAAATCATATGTACTTTTCAACAATCAGGCTACTTGTAAGTACCTTAGTCGATTTATTAAAATCTTTGGTATGTGCTTGCCTGTCTGAACCAATAATTGAGTGTAAAAGACCTTTGCTGTGGCCCAGAAGTACCCTGTTTGAAATTGGTTATTTCATTTCATTCTATACATGCCGGACATCTAACTGATGCTAACTAAAAATGTTATCTTTAAAGAGACTCGCCATAGCTAATTGCTAACTTAAGATGTTTCCAGCGAAATAAGAAAAATGACATGTTATAAACAATTTCTTGTTTAAAACATCAAAGTCTATATCTCACACATATTTCTGAATATTGTGAGAGTGATAGTTTTGTTCGCGCCTAGCTGGGTTATAGATAGCATAACCCATTTTTCGTTCACGTGTTGAATTTATGACATAATGTACATGGTCATGGCAGGTTACCTGAATCTGTTTCTTACACAAATGTTAAATTCTCACAGGCCTGTATAATTTGACTTGCTTATCTACTGAGCAACAAATGAAATGTGAATATCAATTTAGTTTCCTTTAATTTCATTAAAATTATTTATAGTTTGAATCAGATTAGCTTTTATGTCAGTTAATATTATCAATGACGTGTGAACATTTTAGATCCATCTGACAGTCTATTTACAGATTTAGTTTTATCATAAAAAATCATATATTAAATATTTGTATTTCTTTTCTTGTTCGGTATACATATTTTATTCATATTTACAAAATTATTCCAAGAAAACAAATCTTGTTTTGAGCTACTACAAACTTTAGGATGACAAGAAAAACATTTTATGGGCAACTCTTTTTGTTTTAATAGCAGCAAAAGATTTTTTATATGCAGCATCCCACAGACAGAATAGTATATACCATGGCCTTTGTTACACCAGTTGTAAAGCACTGGCTGGAACGAGAAATAGCCCATCAGGCTAGCGCTTTACCACTGAGCTATATCTCGTCCTTAGCTTAAAGAGTGGCCTTGACATTATGGCCATTTCTGATCTCACCGTTCTATGTATATAATGTTCTATGCATATACTGTTCTATGCATATAATACATGTATTAATGGATCACGTTTTAACACAATAACTACCATTGTATTTAACCACTAGAATGGTACAGTGAAATATAAAATTTATAAATAAATGCATAGGAAATAAATGCACAGGTATTATTCATAATGAGAAGGCCAAATGGCCTGAATGATTTCCAAGCTCTTATTTTTAGCATTTCATGGCAAATAAGATTAAACATTGCGATTGATTTTATGCATTAGTCAGACATTTATGATCGCATTCCTGTATACCGCAAGTAACAGATGGTGTGACACGTAAACTGGGCAGGCAAATATAGCTCTTCATATATTCAAAACAACACACCTATGTACAAAATACCCTGCAAAAGAGAAAAACAGTGTGCTCTACCAGTGGACAAATGCAGACTTTTAAAACCTAATTAAACAATAATTATATCTAAAGACATGGTTAAATTTGTATCTTTAGTGGATGTGTAGGTGGTATGCAATTTAAGCTTACAGAGGTCTGGAGCAAATTCATGGAAAAGCAAAGTAAAGGAGATGTTTGGGTCAAATGAGTTGGCCTGACAGCTTTTCACCATGTACATCACAATATTAGTTGATATCCATGTAAAATGTCTAGTACCATGTTTGAATCCCTGCACACTGCACCTTGTAATAAATAGAATGCTATACTCATTCCTGTAAGAATATATACTATATATACTGAACAAAAAAAGAAACTTCCGATTTGTACATATAGTATTTGTTGTGTTAAAGAATTCATTGTGTAATGAAATTATATAGGTAGTATTAGCCTTGAGCTGTATTATCAGGATTCATGGATTTTATCGATTATTTTTGCACTATTAATCGTCGACAACGTGAAATTCAATTTGCAGGTGCATGCATGGTTCGACATGTCCCGTGTAGTATTCGGTCAATTTGTTTTACTTGTCTTACTGACATTGTTGTCAAGTGAACGAAAACGCTTCAAAATTTGTAAAAAAATTAATGTTTTTTTACATTGTAGCATTTTTAGTATGCCAAGAATACCCAATAATTTACGCGAACGGGCAATTGGCATGCTTGATGCTGGCATGTCGACAGAAGATGTTGCAAGGCATGTTGGGAGTTCTAGTCGAGCGATACGAAATCTTCGCATAAGATTTCTAACTACAGGAAGCACCAATGACTTGCCACGTCATGGACGTCCGCGTGTTACAACGCGTGGTCAAGACTGCTATATCATGAACATGCATTTGTGTAATCGATTCCAAACTGCCACTGCTACTGCTGCTAACACACCTGGGCTTCATAATAACCGAATCAGTGGGCAAACTGTTCGTAATCGTCTACGGGAGAATGGTTTACATGCACGACGTCCTTACATCGGATGCGTTTTAACGCAAACGTCATCGTCTTAATTGGGCATGTGTACACACTCGTTGGATATGGTGACGCTGGAATACTGTTCTTTTTTCGGATGAATCCAGATTTTCTTTACAACGTGGTAATGGCAGGGTGCGCGTCTACCGTAGGAGAAATGAATGCTATGCTGACTGTTGTGTTCTTGAACGAGATTGTTTCGGGAGTGGGGGTTGTGTCATGGTCTGGGCAGCCATTGCCCATGGTTATCATTCACCACTAGTCGTCATTGATGGCAATTTAAATGCTCAACGTTACCGCGATGACATTCTCGCTCATCACGTCATTCCTCTGTTCCATAACAACGCCAACATCTTGATTTTTCAGCATGATAATGCCACCTCTCATACAGCTAGAGACACTGTAAATTTTCTTAGGACAAGTAACACTGATTTCATTGATGACTGGCCCGCTAAAAGTCCTGATCTCAACCCCATCGAGCATGTCTGGGATAGTCTGGACAGACGATTGAGGCGTCGTCCCAACCCACCCGCTAACATCAACGAACTTCGTCAAGCGCTCATTCAGGAATGGAACAATATTCCACAGGCAGAAATCAACACTAGTCAATTCTATGCGCCTGCGATGCACTGCAGTGGTCAATTCAAGAGGTGGTCATACCCGTTATTAAGTGGGTTTTTTTTTTTAACCCCTACCAGACTTGGTCAAAACTTTCTCCCAGTTTCTGTTAACCTATGGCCATGATTTTTGCACCAAACGATGCATCATTAAACGCATATATAACAATTATTCCCCCGGTTTGTTTTCATCAAGTTATGTTCAAGCAAAAGTAGTGGAAGTTTCTTATTTTGTTCAGTATATATCGTCAACATCACTAACTGCATTATGCTTCAAATTCCATTCACTTTGTTTCCTCGTGCACGGTTCATGCAATCAACATCCGATTTATTGTTATAGTCATGTTGTTCATTTATGAGGTTCTTCTTCACAGTTCAGGAACATTTTCATAAACAATAAAGTGCAGGAAAGTAAGTATTTAAATACAAAACTTTACAAACTCCTAAAACCATTAATTTACCAAGTCGTTTTTGTTTATTCCTCAAAATTACTGATACTGGGTCCACATGACTCGTAGAAATTGACTTAAAATGGAGAAAGATGAATTAACATTCTGTGCATGTCACATGACCTCACACGTGCCAGATCAACACGGCCAAAGCATTTAATTTTTACGATTTTTAAGACTCCTGTTGTTAGAATTTGTTTTCAATTATTATATTCGATCTGCAAAAGGTATGCTACATTTTTGTGCCTCTATTGTAGTGAATAGTATTCACAATCCATTCATAATAATTGTAAATAATTTTAAGTGTATAAATTGTGTTAATTATGAATCAATTCATTAAAAAAAAAAGATATTTTACAAACTATTCACTGGTATAAACGTAATGCCCATCAGTATTGACATCAAGTTTTAGCGATGTGTGTTGACAAAACGCGGACCGGACCAGAACGCTTGACAAACTGAATTTTTCCATTAAAAAAAAAAAAATTAAACTAAGTGTTCATCAACTGTGCATAGTTAAGAAACATATACTTTTTCATGTAGTGGCCTTAAAAATGGAAAATGTAGAACCACACATGCGTGTTACGACACTTTTTGCAAATGCATACGCCTGAACAGTTAGAAACGTTGCACTCTTTCCTGTTTACCGGAGTGTGTTTCACTTTTGTTTACTAGAATGGATTTGTTTTACATCCACATTGTTGATTTTTTTACGTTAATTCATTGCAATCTATTTTGTTTCATGTATCGTTGCTGAAAAATGTAGAATAATATTTCCGTAAATATCGTATTCATGTTTTTGTCGTTAGGTGAATGCAGTTTGAGACGTCGATGGTATTTT
This sequence comes from Gigantopelta aegis, assembly GCF_016097555.1. Taxonomy (NCBI): domain Eukaryota; kingdom Metazoa; phylum Mollusca; class Gastropoda; order Neomphalida; family Peltospiridae; genus Gigantopelta; species Gigantopelta aegis. The sequence goes on from NC_054702.1 coordinate 63,547,663, forward strand.
GACTTGCCAGTATGTGTTTTTTTATCATACATCACTCGCTTTTGCTCATGATGTAGTAAAATAAAAATGGTCTTTCATAAGACATTGTTTTTCATTCTCTATGCCCACAATGAGCAGGCCTAAGCCATTTGAATGTATGCATAATACATATTACAGCTTTAGCATTTAAAAAAAAACCTGAAACTACAAAAAAACCCTAAAGAAATACAACAAAAATTGTAGTTCTATCATTAGATTAAGAAAGAAGAAAGATTTTGTTTAAATTTAACGATACACTCAACACATTTTAATTACAGTTATATGAGATCAGGCATATTGTTACGGACACAATGATAATTAGAGAAGGCTACTCTTTTCAATTATAGCAGCAAGGGATCTTTTATATGCACAGACAGGATAGTACATACCACAAACTTTGTTACATCAGTTGTGGAGCATGGACTGGAATGAGAAATAGCCTAATGGGCCCATTGACTGGGACCTATCCTAGACCGACCACATATCAAGTGAGCGCTTTACCACTGGGCTATGTCCCACACTCATTCGATTAAGAATTACTGATGTAACCTAGCTGACACAGACGATATATTTATGAATAAAAAAAAGCTAAATATATTATGCTAAATATATGAAGCTAAATGCATTATTTGTTTCAGTTACTGCACCACCAAGGAATATTAACGGATGGATGGGCTGCTTAATGGACCCACACATCTAATAACAATCTCTTTTCTGTCCTGCTTAAAGTAGCAAGTGACGACAGTGTATTCCATTAACTTCTATTAGCCAGACAGAAAACAGAAAAATTTCCCAGAGTCTAATTTCTTATTTTTCTCTTTTATTTCACATATCTTGTATGCTAGATATTATAGGCTGAAGACCCACCCACTCAACAATGTACTTCTTGTAAAGAAATGTCAAACAGGCTTTGTGGGGGGTCTGATGGTACACAAAATGTCTTCATTTCTGCAATACCAGTCTACACTTTACAAACCACCAAACACCAGTTCACTGTGTGGTCATGCTTGATAAAAGTTCAACACAAGATAATGACCAGTAAAACAAACCTATTAAAAAAGCCACCTGTAAAAAGCAACCATTTATACTCCCTATTTAACTGAAAGAAAGAAATGTTTTATTTAACGACGCACTCAACACATTTTATTTACAGTTATATGGCGTCAGACATATGGTCAAGGACCACAGATATTGAGAGAGGAAACCTGCTGTCGCCACTTCATGGGCTACTCTTTCCGATTAGCAGCAAGGGATCTTTTATATGCACCATTCCACAGACAGGGTAGTACATACCACGGCCTTTGATATACCAGTCGTGATATTTTTAAAATGCACAAGTGTAAATTGGATGTCATTCACACCCAATTTGAACTTATAATTTATATTCAGGCATCATTTTCATTGCAAATACACACTGCAGATGCCAATAGTTGTTACATTTCACAAAACTTGCACGTAGGTGCATATTCTCACACCCCAAAAAAACCCATAGCAATTTATTAATCCATTTTACAATAGTACAAATCTACCACAGGCATATTAATCAACCAAATGTCTTAAAAGGTCATTCTTGTTTATGGCATATTCAACAAATGTTGTTTGTAATTATTGTGTACATCATCCAACCGACAATGGAGATAGCTGGTGTGTCAACATGGTGATTACACTCAAACAAAGTTCAGCTGTATTTCATTTCGTATCATGTTTCTAGTGTCAGGGCTTATAGCAGGCAGTGATTTGACTGTGTAATGTTAGCAGACTGTGCAAACTTATGCAGGTATTACCTGAACATACTTTATGACTGATTGTGGTAATAATCGGTCGTGATATAGACATTTTCCACCAAGCTTTCTTTGGTGAAGATCAGAAGCAGAGGTCAATGTTGATCTATTGGTCTGGTGTGGAAAGGACTGGAATGTACGATTACTAATACAGCACTGAAGTAATACGCCAAGGAAAGGAATGTATAATTAGCAGTCTAATTAGCAGTATATGAATTCACTGTGGCCATTTGTCAAGTGTATGTCATATGATTAATGCAGGGGCAGAATCTACGTCATTCGGTAGATTGCTCAACTGAGGTGCTTGGGTCAAAGGATCTAATCAATTTGTTGGACCTATTCTCTGGTTGGAATTTAACCCTTCCCAGTCAGTCAGGAAGGAAGGAAATGTTTTATTTAACGACGCACTCAACACATTTTATTTATGGTTATATGGCTTTGGACATATGGTTAAGGACCACACAGATATTGACAGAGGAAACCCGCTGTTGCCACTCAATACGCTACTCTTTTCAATTAGCAGCAAGGGATCTTTTATATGCACCATCCCATAGACAGGATAGCACATACCACAGCCTTTGATGTACCAGTCGTGGTGTACTGGCTGGAGCGAGAAATAGCCCGATGAGCCCACTGACGGGGATTGATCCCAAACCGACCGTGCATTGAGCGAGTGCTTTACCACTGGGCTACATCCCGCCCCTCCCTTCCCAGTCAGTGACCCATAACTGGTATATCAAAGGTTGTGGTATGTACTGTCCTGCCTCTGGATTCCTTGCTGCTAATGTTTTCTTCTAACTTATATGTATCACAATAACCAAAATATCAATGGGGGAAAACCATCTATGTATTTTTCAATAAAACTAAAATCCAAGAAAGTTTTCTTAACTCATAAAAGCACATAAAAAGGTGGTATCAAACATTGTGGCATTTGGTCTTGCCTTGCCATATATGATATAAAATGTAGACTACATCTATTAGCAACAAGGAATGTTTTATATGCATGTGTATGCAGATGGCATGACAGCACATACCAATTATGGAGCATTGTTGGAACTGGAAATAACCATTGAGTCTACTAATGAGGACCAATGCCCAAACAAAGCGTTACCACTGAGCTACTAGTATACATATACTTCCTAACAGTAGTGACATAAAAAGTATCTATTGTTTTTCTTAAATATCTTCATTATATTTCTGCTTTTAACACACCTCAAAATTCACCTCAAAAGAACACCATTACATCCATTTCTACATACTGTCAAATTACTACATACATGTACTGTGAACACTACAATAAACTAGTTTTCATTGTGAAACTCCATTACATCCATTTCTACACACTGTCAAATTACTACATACATGTACTACGAACACTACAATAAACCACAGTTATCATTGTGAAACTCCATTACATCCTTTTCTAAACACTGTCAAATTACTACATACATGTACTACGAACACTACAATAAACCACAGTTATCATTGTGAAACTCCATTACATCCATTTCTACACACTGTCAAATTACTACATACATGTACTACGAACACTACAATAAACCACAGTTATCATTGTGAAACTCCATTACATCCTTTTCTAAACACTGTCAAATTACTACATACATGTACTACGAACACTACAATAAACCACAGTTATCATTGTGAAACTCCATTACATCCATTTGTACACACTGTCAAATTACTACATACATGTACTATGAACACTACAATAAACCAGTTATCATTGTGAAACTCTGTTACATCCATTTCTACACACTGTCAAATTACTACATACATTACAATAAACTACAGTTATCATTGTGAAACTCCATTACATTCATTTCTACACACTATCTAATCTGAATCATCAATATCTCTATTCAAGCCATCTCCCACAACATGACACAAATGGTATAACAAAGGCCATGGTATGTACTATCCTGTCTGTGGGATGGTGCATATAAAAGATCCCTTGCTGCTAATCGAAAAGAATAGCCCATGAAATGGCAACAGCGGGTTTCCTCCCTCAATCTCTGTGTGGTCCTTAACCATATGTCCAACGCCATATAACCGTAAATAAAATGTGTTGAGTGAATCGTTAAATAAAACATTTCCTTCCTTCTCACAACATGATATAACTGTTGATACACAAGAAGGTTTATTTTTCACACCGTATAAGTATGTTATCAGTGATAACGCTGACACTGGGCTAACGAGTGTCACTCATCACAGATTAACACCCACTGCTATCTACCCAGTGTCACATCAAAATCAAAATGTACCCTTTTCAACAACCAACATCCCTGTTGTCATTTTCATCAACACCTTTCACACTAATTGAACAATTAGAATTAACTGAACTATTAGGAATCCTCAGGAGAATAGACCAGTTCTTCCGGGACTGTGATGCGGATTATCACAATCAGGTTTGGTGATACGAGTGGAATAAAACTTGATTAACTGTCTGTTCGGCATGTACAAGTATGTATCAGCTAGAGTATGTTCCCACACTCCATAGCCGTAATCTGTGTCCTGATAAACACTGTATGCTCTTGTCACATGTGTCTGTTGACAAAATTGTTGTTTTCTTTATCAGTGCTACGGAGAAAGTGAAAGTTGTTTAAAGGTACCCGAACTTATACTGCTTAAGTCGTCTTGAAACTTGAAACTTTATTTCGATACAATCGGACCATCAAAAGATAGCATATGAGAAATTATTCTATAATGGGTATAAAATGTTGAAATTTTTTTAAAGGAATGAATATTGGCACCCCAGCACATTGACAAACGAAATGCTATTATGTGTTGAAGTGTCAGGGACAATGAATCAGGGTCCAGCACTTTACTGTTTTATTTTGCTAATGTTTTAAGAAGATTTTGGGTAACTTTTAATTTGATATTTAACAGAACTCAGGCCAAATCTAACAAATGTTGAACTGAAATTATGATGTTTACCCCATCCCAACCAATGTCTTGTGTCAAAAACCATGGTATGTGCTCTCCTACCCATGATATAGTGCATAGAAATAAGTCTTTTGCTGTTATTTGGTAGGAGCATATATGACAGAATCGGTCATTATCTACTAGACTACATACTGTATATTAACACACATTCCTTTCCTTTTCCAATATACTGAACTTTTGTCCATAAATGTTTCTCCGTGACAACTAAAACAAATACACATAAGCCAGTACTGGGTGTAAATAAAAAGTAGATAAACAGGTTTTCCAGTCAACATTATAATAAATACAATGTATCGGTTAAACAGACGATATTTTGATACAGTCATAAGCTGACAGCAAAACACTGGTTGAAATCATCCGAGTCCATACATGTTCTATACACACAGCCTTGTCATGTTTTCTTCACATGCAGTCAGTACAATACCCAGAGCTATAAAAAAATGTTTTATATAGATCACAATATTCAATGTAAAAATAATACAGTCTTTTTGGCATTACAAAGGGTGGGACATAGTCCAGTGGTAAAACGCTCACTTGATGTGCCTGTCGGTCTGGTATCGATCCCTGTAGGTGGACCCATTGGGCTATTTCTCGCTCTAGCCAGTGCACCACAACTGGTATATCAAAGGCCGTGGTATATGCTGTCCTGTCTGTGGGATGGTGCATATAAAAGACTCTTGCTACTAATGGGAAAATGTAGCAGGTTTCCTCTTTATGAATGTGTCAAAATGACCATATGTTTGACATCCAATAGCTGATGATTAATAAATCAATGTGCTCTAGTGGTGTCATTAAACAAAACAAACTTTTTAGTATTACAAATATCAAACAGTGGTGAAAGTATTGCACAATGAAAGGGTTCTATCACCTTAACAATAACAATGCATGACAAAATAAGTATCGTCAAAATATTTGAACTTTTATAAAACAGAATTAATGATTTCAATCTGTACTTCTTTACTGGCATTGTATCTTTGTGGGGGGTGGGATGTAGCCCAGTGGTACAGCATTTGCTCGATGCATGGTCAGTGTGGGATCAATACCCGTCGGTGGGCCATATAACCATAAATAAAATGTGTTGAGTGTGTCGTTAAATAAAACATGTCTTTCTTTTTTTTTTTTTGTATCTTTGTGAGAAGGTACATATCTGGATCATTTGCTGCTGTCTTAGAAAGACAGATCTGTGTTGGTTGCTGGTGTTTTTGTGTTTTGTTTTCAACAACAATAACAAAATACATGTATCTGTACATGAAGTACACTGCTGAATAATAGGTCAGTTTTCAGTTTAAGCACAATCTATCCCCATTTAATGGGATTTTAAATGTGTAATATACACTATGGTCACTTTACGGAAAAACAAGATAACCTACATAACCAGTCAAATAGATATATAGCATTTTGGAAATGAACGATCTCTGTCTGATCTGCCAATGTATTGGAACAAAACTTTTAATCATAATTTAATGTTTCTTCAAGCTATCTTTGTATTTTACAGCTGATCACAGCAGAGTAAAAAAACTATTTTAAAACAATACCACTTTTGTTTGATTTCTTGGACTAAACAAAGGGCATAACTCTTTCTTTCAATATATTTTTTTTTTATGGTCACTGTAGATTTTAAAAATATTTTACTATTATTTTGTTTTACTTGTTTATTTTTAAAACCCCCCAGCTGTGTCTAGGTTTTTACTTCCCACTTACATGAAAAAAACCCTATGTCTTTTGACATCAATGCCCTTGGAACTTAAAAACTGAAAGCATGTCCATCTTAAGTCAATAATGCTCCTTTAAATGAAGAATCTTCACATTGTTCATGATCACGAACACAATAACGGTACCGATAACCATCTGGCTGCAGTGATTTTGTGGAGTGTGAAGGAAAAACAAGCAGGTGCTATAGCTTTACGCGCTTCTTCATAAGGAAGACCGTCACGCCTGGCTGGCTGTAATGAAGGATTCACATATTAATTATGATGTGAAAAAAAGGCCGTGGGAAAATGTTTTATAGCCGTGAGATGACAGGACTGTCACATCTTGTGACAGTCATCCTGCTCTGTGTGCTAAGAGTGGACTATGTGTTCACAGTGGCAATTCTCTAACAGAATCCAAATCACTTTTCATATAACTCAAGGTACGTGAAATTATTTTTAAAGGATATAGTGCTTATATAGTGAGCATATTATTAAGTCTGTATGAACATTTTATTGACAATTTGTAACTAAACTTTACAGCAGAATTTTTTTTTTTTTTTTCCATTAATTATCCATAACCTTTTGAACTGAATTCCATGGATCACTACTTTAAGTTGTATTACAAAAATGCACCTGGAAATACTTCAAAGGTGTATTGATAAAAGAAAAATGTAAACTCAGAATAGCCTGTTTAAATTTTTTTATTAAAAAAATTAATTACATAAAATGACTTGATGCGATTACATGCGGCTAATTTTGGCCATGTTAGAATGTTAGAATCATTACAACTGTAATGGTATTTTAGCACAATCCTGACATTGTTTTACTTGGTTTGAATTTTTAAATTAATCTAAAACAAAATAATACTAAGTAACTGCATAAAGGCTGTCTGTGTGATAAACTGAACTTCTATCATATCTTTAACAGGAAAGAAAGTTTTTTTCCAAAACAAGGAAATATACTTAGAAATTAAAGACTCTCTTTGTGTAACAGACAATGATGAATAGTAAATCACTGAAAATATTATTCTTTTGTGTCTTCTTTCTGCCCAATGCGTTTTTCTCATGAAGCTGCAGTGCAGACACCTATTATTCCTATTGTTGTATTAAAACAAAGTCAAAGTGTTTACGACGATGTAAACTTTAAGCCTGTGATGATAAAAATCATGAATAATGGTCATTCTTATCACACATTTCTTTTTAATGTCATGACTGTTGTCACAAACTTTTCAAAGCATAACAATTCCTTGAGAATTCTTTTTAACAGGGGTTTTGTTAAGAAGCTAACAGGACTGCAGCCTTTGGCATGAAGTGTCTTATTATTCATCAAGATTTGCTATGCATGCTTTCATCTTGTTAGTGTTGTGTTACCCAGTCAATAGAAGACCTTTCTGCTCTCTCCTCACATTCTTGTCAGGGCATTATGCATTTTTAATCTTGATGCCAGAAAGAAAATATATGAGAATAACTTGTCATGAAACCTCCACATAATTCACTGTTATTTTGTTATGCATGCTTGGTGTTTTGTGTAGGATCGCTGCTTCAGTAAATCGTCAAAAGATTAATTGCTTTAGGAAAAAGAAGAAAAAACCCAATGTTGCTCCAAATGGACTAATATTTTGTACAAAACCATCTTTATAATGCTTAGGTGGGTTTTTTTTCTCTTCTAAATCTATGTGAATGAGTCAAGAATAGTATAGACCTTAAATAACCAGTATACAACCGTGTCTATATTGTTTAGGTGGGTGTTTTTTTGTTGTAAAAACAATCTTTGAAAATTACATGCATACTGGTATGTGAATGAATGGTTTGTTTTGTGTAAAAACAATCTTTGAAAATTACATGCATACTGGTATGTGAATGAATGGTTTGTTTTGTGTAAAAACAATCTTTGAAAATTACATGCATACTGGTATGTGAATGAATGGTTTATTTTGTGTAAAAACAATCTTTGAAAATTACATGCATACTGGTATGTGAATGAATGGTTTGTTTTGTGTAAAAACAATCTTTGAAAATTACATGCATACTGGTATGTGAATGAATAGTTTGTTTTGTTTACTGACACCACCAGAGCACATTGATTTATTAATCGTCAGCTATTGGATGTCAGACATGTGGTAATTTGGCATATTATCTTACAGAGGAAACCCGCTACATTTTTCAATTAGTAGCAAGGGATCTTTTATATGTACTATCCCACAGACAGGATAGCACATACCACGGCCTTTGATATATTACTTGTGGTGCACTGGCTGGAATGAGAAATAGCCCAATGGACCCACTGACAGGGATCAATCCCAAAGTAACCATGCATCAAGCAAGCACTTTACCACTGGACTACGTCCCAATCCCAGGTATGTGAAAGAGTTGAGAATGATGTAGGCCCTAAATAACCAGTTACAGTTTCACGTCACCATTCACTATCCACACGTTTTAAAATAGGTGCTCTGTCATATGTTTGCAGCTAACTATATTAAACAAGCAAGATTCAGATTGATAAAGTAAAAATTAACTTATATACCCAAAATGCACAATCACTTTAGTAACTGTACGACAAAACAAAGGTAAAAAAATTGTAAAATCATTCAAGAACCTCTCTACGCATGGGTGCTATTAAAAGGAAATAAAACCGCAATAAAACACATATAAATGCCAAGAAAGCGTGGGAAAGCAACGTGATGTCTAGGTATATATGACAGACCATGTAGAAAAAACCCACTAGACATGCTATTATGAATTATGATTATTAACCTCTGTGAAATTACATCTAGACTTTCTAAAGTTAGATGACACTTCAACAAAGAAAGGAAATGGAAATACATATATACTAGTATTTGTTTACAGACATAACAAGGCATTGCTTAGAGTAGTAACTGTGTCACATGACCTTGAGCAAAGGCGAACACACCCGAGATCACTGCTCAGGCTACTTGTTTTAATTTCATTTCATTTTTATTTCTCGTTCCAGCCAGTGTACCACGACTGGTATATAAAAGGCCGTGGTATGTACTACCCTGTCTGTAGGATGGTGCATATAAAAGATCCCTAGCTGCTAATTGAAAAAAGTAGCCTATGAAGTGGCGACAGCGGGTTTCCTCTCTCAATATCTGTGTGGTCATTAACCATATGTCTGATGCCATATAACTGTAAATAAAATGTGTTGAGTGCATCATTAAATAAAAAAATTCCTTCTTTCTTTCTTCATTTCATTTCACTTATAGTTGTTTTCGTGCTTACATGTATATCCAATTAAGGTTCAAGCATGCTCTCCTGAGCACACACCTCAGCTATTTGGACTGTCTGTCTAGGACAGCGGGTTAACCCTGAAAGTTGAAATGGAAGAAAACAAATTAACTTTCCAACTCTTTGATACGCAAACAAGTAGTCCTGAACAAGACAGCACATACCACAGTCTTTGAACTGTCAGTTATAAGTCCACTAAGGCAGTTTGATCTCATAGTCTAATCATAATGAGTTCTCAGGTTGGTGCCCTAAATCACTGAACAACATTTCTCTCCCACAAACACTTGTAAGGAAATGAATGTTTATTTAACAACACCTCAGCACATTTTAAACAACAACTATTTGGCATCTAACATATGGTTATTTCGACACTTGATCAAGACAGTGAGAGAGGAAACCAGCTGCCTCAAGGCTACTCAAACCAAAAGAGTATCAAGGGATATATACTTTCTCAAAGACAGGACAGTAAATACCACTACCTTTGATATACTAGTAGTAGTTACATGACACTGGTTAGGATTGGGGATAAAAACATGTTTATCAAGAGAAATTGATTCCACAACTCATTGTAGCTCAGACGAGTGCTCTAACACTGAGCTACACCCCACCGACCTCTCAACACTAATAAATACCTGTATAAACACAACACTTAAATGCAAATAATTTCAACTATTTATATTGTTTATCTCATGAATAATGTTAATACTTAATACTTAGTTCTCCTCTTTCTGCCTACATTAGTATTGAAAAGACATAAGCTGGGTTGTAATATAGTGCATTGTTTCACCTCTGTGTAAGCTGGTATTATCAAATATCATTTATGTCGAACCTGTTCCCCATAAATGCATGACATTATAATCTCTACCTGTGAAAGGTTATATTGCCTGTCAATAAATGTAAAATTCATTTCTAAACTTTTTCATGCTAATGGTATAATTAATAACACAATTCATTCAATGTAACACTTATTTTACAGGAACATTATTTTTTTTTTTTACTTGATATGAAGAATGTATAGAATTTTTTTTCGTAAAAGGCATTTAAAGGAGCATAAACATTTGCATATTTGTTTTTGCATGTAAATAAAACATGTCCATTATAATGTGAGTTATTACATATAAAGACATTATGTTGAATTTTGAGCCGCACCAGTTGTCTTGACCTTTGATTTTAACAAGACTATGGACTTCTTTTTCCACCACCGACCTCGGTGGCGTCGTGGTTAGGCCATCGGTCTACAGGCTGGTAGGTAATGGGTTCGGATCACAGTCGAGGCATGGGATTTTTAATCCAGATACCGACTCCAAACCCTGAGTGAGTGCTCCGCAAAGCTCAATGGGTAGGTGTAAACCACTTGCACCGACCAGTGATCCATAACTGGTTCAACAAAGGCCATGGTTTGTGCTATCCTGCCTGTGGGAAGCGCAAATAAAAGATCCCTTGCTGCTAATCGGAAAGAGTAGCCCATGTAGTAGCCAATTTCCTCTAAAACTCTGTGTGATCCTTAACCATATGTCTGACGCCATATAACTGTAAATAACGTGTGTTGAGTGCGTCGTTAAATAAAACATTCATGTGTTCTCTTCATATGACCTGAACTTATTGATGATCATCATATAAGTTACTGTATTCAAATATATCCATGCCTTTGTTCTCAAAATCTGTTCCATTTATTAATTCGCCAAGTGTTAAGATGTCTTTTAAATTTAAAAATAATTATTCTAATTATTCTAAAATTACTTCTGTGTAAAAAAATATTCTTGTAAAGAAAAGAAACACCTCAGCATTTTAATTAACTAACATGAGTAATGAAGAAAAGTTCCAACATTACAAATTTTCCATGTTTCACCGGGTGACATTTCACATGAATACCAAACGCTTTGATGATTCTCAGATTACATTTCCAATCGTCTTGGGTTGTTTCCTCCATTGTGTGAGATGGTCCTTCAGAATTATCAAGCATGCACACAATCAAAGACTATGATCTGCCATACAGTGGATACTGTATTCAAAAGCACTCATCCCAATAAAGAGCTTTTTGCAATACGTTTGTTTTACGACTGACAGTATTTCAATAGTATTATGCCAGCAATAGCCTGAGATGTTTAACACTGCATTCAGGTGGAGTGTGCTCTTTTTACCCCCACTTGGATGTGATAACAATCTTCAAACTGTTTCTGTAAGCAAATATGACAACGGTAAGCAATGCTGAATTCAGTCTTTAAATAGCTGTAAAGGGAGACATTCAGTGCATTCTTTTCCCAGACCTAGGCCCTGTTCCCAGGCCTGTAGGAGTGGAGGTTAGAGGCTATGCCCCCACTTGAGGGCCACATGACGTACCTTTTGGTTTAATTGTATTTATATAAAAAAAAAATAATAATAATAATAATAATAAAAAGAAAGAAAAAAGAAATCTTTTTATCAAATAAAAATTGTTATTTAAAACATTGCTATTTTTGTTTCTCCAGAATCTAACAAATAATGTATGAAGCCATTCAAAGATAAACATTTCACTTGTGTGCCCCTTCTTAGTTCCACTATATGGTTGTTGCTATAATTTTTGTTTGCAAATTGAACTATTTTTTTTGTTAAATATTACATGTGTCATATGTAATATATCACATGTAATATTTTCAACTTCCATAATTCTGGGGTTGAAATTATTTGCTTGAGGGAAACTACAATTACTACCTTTTTAGACTGAACTTTTAGGACAACTTCAAGATTCTTACTCCAAGATTCTTACTTCAAGATTCTTACTTCAAGATTCTTACTCCAAGATTCTTACTTCAAGATTCTTACTTCTTACTTCAAGATTCTTACTTCTTACTTCAAGATTCTTACTCCAAGATTCTTACTCCAAGATTCTTACTTCTTACTTCAAGATTCTTACTCCAAGATTCTTACTTCAAGATTCTTACTTCTTATTTCAAGATTCTTACTCCAAGATTCTTACTCCAAGATTCTTACTCAACTGATGTTAAAATGTAAGGCTGATGTTACAAGAAAAAATAACATTTACAACAATTAATGAAAAAAACCTCCTATGATTACTAAAAAAACCCCAAACTAAAAACAATATGATACAAACAGGAAAGATAACCAAATGAATTGGATAGTGTCGGTTATAAGTACTGGGTGGTAAAGAGAAACAACCCAATACTTCCACAGCTAGGGATTGATCCTGTGACCTACTGGATCTCAGGTGATTCCTGCACCTCGATCTGAGCAACATCTCACAATTTGATTGTTCGATAGATGTTGAGATAAAATTCTTGAACCTTTTGTCATAGAGTAATTAATTACCACCAATTGGTCCATGTGTGGGTATAGCCCACTGCGAAACTCTGCACGTGAGGCTATTCATTAATAGTCCTGACAAGATGAGTGATAGATTTGTTCTCCACGATACACCAAGATAATATCTCGTCTTGAGGAATGCCAAGAGATTATGAAAACAAAACATAACCGTACCCATTTGTTGTCTTGTTATGTTCATTGAGGAGTATGTTAAACGGGTTATTTTAGACGCTTACGGCTCCTGTAGTTTGAAAAGTACCGAAACATGGCAATTAATGGAGAGCATTGCCACTCTAATGGTCAGTACTAGTAAGTGCAACATTACTCAAAAGAAACGAGTGGACAGTCAATCTAATGGTCAGTACAACAACAATACTCAAAGAGTGAACAGTCAATCTAATGGTCAAGTACAGTCAGTACAACATTACTCTAAACAAAGAGTGTTACTTTAATGATGAGAATCAGTAAGCAAAATATTACTCGAAAGAACAGAGTGCACCATCACAGTGATGGTCTAATACAGTAAATAGCACCATCACAGTAATGGTCTAATACAGTAAATAGCACCATCACAGTAATGGTCTGATACCGTAAATAGCACTACCACACCAATGGTCTAATACAGTAAATAGCACCATCACAGTAATGGTCTGATACCGTAAATAGCACCATCACAGTAATGGTCTGATACCGTAAATAGCACCATCACAGTAATGGTCTGATACCGTAAATAGCACCATCACAGTAATGGTCTAATACAGTAAATAGCACCACCACACCAATGGTCTAATACAGTAAATAGCACCATCACAGTAATGGTCTGATACCGTAAATAGCACGATTACAGCGATGGTCTAATACAGTAAATAGCACCATCACAGCGATGGTCTAATACAGTAAATAGCACCATCACAGTAATGGTCTGATACCGTAAATAGCACCACCACAGCAATGGTCTAATACAGTAAATAGCACCACCACACCAATGGTCTGATACAGTAAGTAGCACCACCACAGTAATGGTCTGATACCGTAAATAGCACCATCACAGTAATGGTCTGATACCGTAAATAGCACCACCACAGCAATGGTCTAATACAGTAAATAGCACCATCACACCAATGGTCTGATACCGTAAATAGCACCACCACAGCAATGGTCTGATACCGTAAATAGCACCATCACAGTAATGGTCTGATACCGTAAATAGCACCACCACAGCAATGGTCTAATACAGTAAATAGCACCACCACAGCAATGGTCTAATACAGTAAATAGCACCATCACCGTAATGGTTTGTGTTGTGTTTATACAAGGTGTGTGTTGTTGACCATAATGCTTATAGTAACCCAAACCAGATTTTAGCTCCCAGTAATTTCGAACATATGAAAAAAAAATATTATGAAGTAAAATGAAAAATGAGTGTCACAAACATTAGCACACGAATTTGGATATACAGACACTGGTATTCTAAACAAGACAATATATTTGTAGTAATGTTGGTATAAAGTGCTCCTACTGGCAGTAGCTAGTGGGAATTTCCCTATTAGCTCTGTTGGTAGAGTGCAGGACTATTGTACTAAGAGTCCGTGGTTCAAATCCCATCAGTGGAGGTTGATTTTTCTGTTAATATTTAATATGTAATTTTCGTCATCAATGGTCATTGGAAGCAAACGCAAGGCAGTCTTTTTAATGCTTTTTTTTCTTAATTTTTTTTTTATTTCCACTGCAGGATAAAGCCCAGACACAAGAGATCCTTTGAATGATAATGTTGATGTACAAAACTATGCAAGGCTGTCTTCTGGGTTCAAGCGATCAGCGTGACCCTTGCATGCCGATATAGTCAACTTTTAGGTAAGTACTTAATGCAAAACTATGCAATTAAAATAACACAGCTATTATGGTCTATGGAGGTTGGGGTAGGATCTAGCTCAGTTGGGGAGTGCCTTGGTTGTAGGATCAAACCTCAAGGCAGACCCATTGGGTTTTTTCCCATCCCAACCAGTGACACATGAAGGATGTACAGTAGATAATACTATGAGCTGTTCTTTCTGGGGGAAAGTTCATATAAAAGATTATTTGATGCTAATGTAAAAATGTAGCGGGTTTCCTCTGAAGACCATGTGCAAGACTTATCAATAAGATTAATTAATCAATATGCTCTAGTGTTGTCTCTAACAAAGCAAACTTTGCTTTATTGTCCATGGGATCTTAAAGGGACTTTCCTGAGTTTGCTGCAATTTTTAAGATGTAATTGACTAACAGAGACTTTTTAACGATTGTAATTACATATCAAATATATTTCTCTGAATAAAATATTAGTGGCTGTATCTTAAACATGTTTCTGATCATTTTAATATTTTAACTAGGTTAAATTTAATTTTATTTCCTAAAGTACATTTTTTCGGATGTACGAAATTATTGGAAGACAAATTCCAGTTTGGGCTTCTTACAAATATTAAGATGACCAGAAACACATTGAATATACAGACACTGATATTCTAAACAAGAAAATATATTTAACATGTAAGTTTAATCGTAGAAATATTTTATTAGTCGGTAACATCTTACAATGCAGCAAACTCAGGAATGTCCCTTTAACAAACTGCACAAAGGCAAGAGTCCCAGTGTTTGATTATTACAATGTATCTTTTCCTGGCTTGATAATTCTCCCTTTAGGTACAGTTAAACAGATTTACAGCGAAGGAAACATTTTTTGTTCTCAACTGATTTATCAGCAACAGTTATGCTCTATTTGGAAATAGAATAATAAACTGACAATATCAATTTAATGATACTCTACCTAATTTAGCATGTACTTGTTTGGGCTCTCACTGATGTACAAGGTGGTGTTTACTCCTGAAATTAAAAGAAAGATGTCGGTAAAGAGGTGAATGGTGTACTTTATAGAAACAGACTATAACACATTTTGATCGACATGTGTCAGTTTCATTTACCCTTAAACAAACCTTTAATTTAAAACTGCAAGTTAACTAAATATTTTGAATTACAACATAAATTATTAATTATGATCATCAAATTTAGTGAATATAAATTCAATATAAGTACATTAGAAATTTACACAATCTTGCAACCACCTAAAGTTATATGTGAGCATCTGTTTGTGATAAAGATTCTCCAATAAAAATGTATTTTCTACTAGTAGATAAAAATTATACTGTTAGAATCATTTATGGGCATATTGTTGAAGGTGTAATACTTAAATTTTAAAGCAAAATTTAATAATAAAAAAAAAATTGCAATAGCTGTCATTATGCAACTTGGAGATAACACCTTTAATAGTCCTACATAGCACCTTTAATATCGGTATAATAGATCACACACTGAGAATGGTTTTTGACAGTTTTGCTCAAAAGTTACTTAGCAATGTCTACACATATTTTATTTTCGTGAGGGATAAGGGTAAACCGGCATGAGAGATGAAAGATCAACAGGAATGAAATTGATGCATGTCATGTTGATCAAAATTTGTTATAATCTGTTCCAATAAAGGTCACAAATCTCCTGTTTACTGACAACTTCATTTCAATTTCAAGAGTAAACACCATCTTGTACATCAATGAGAGTCAAAACAAGTAAATGCTACATTAGGTAGAGTATCATTAAATAGATATTTACAAAATATTTACTTGTCAGTTTAATATGAAAGACATAATCAACGAAAATCATTTTTATTCTATTTCCGACACTACTTTAGTTTAAGAATTGTGTAACAATTTGTCTGAAACCTATGACATGATACTGAATAAATGTTTTCTGCAGTACATTTTTAAAATGCCCATAAAACACATGGCATTGCAATGGAAGGAAGGAAATTTTTATTTAACGACGCATTCAACACATTTTATTTATGGTTATATGGCGTCAAACATGTGGTTAAGGTCCACACAGATATTGAGAGAAAGAAAGAAGGAAATGTTTTACTTAACGATGCACTCAACACATTTTATTTATGGTTATATGGCATCGGACATAGGGTTAAGGACCACACAGATATTGAGAGAGGAAACCCACTTTTGCCACTTTATGGGCTACCCTTTTTGATTAGCAGCAAGGGATCTTTTATATGCACCATCCCACAGACAGGATAGTACATACCACGGCCTTTGTTACACCAGTTGTGGAGCACTGGCTGGAATGAGAAATAGCCCAATGGACCCACCGATGGGAATCGATCCTAGATAGATCGCGCATCAGGCGAGCATTGTACCACTGAGCTACGTCCCGCCCCCACTGCAATGGGTGCTTTGGCAAAGTATGTCTACAGAAAAACAGGAAGGTGAGTGAAGAAGTAAGCAAGCAAACAGACAGAGCAAATAGATTAGGTAGGGCGAGTGGGTGACCCAATAGGTGAGCAACTAGGCAGACAGTGTGAGTAGGCAAGCAGGGGCCAAATTCACTAAAGTCGCAATTTTGCGATCTCAGAGTGCAATGCTAAAAGACTTACAAAGAGGATGCTTTGTTGTCTAGCAGAGCCTAAGAGACCTTTGTGAATTAGGCCCCTGGTATGTACTTACTGTAACATACCATTTGTCTCATTGGGCTATCCAGGAAGATAAAAAGCTCTTGAGCAAGAGTAAACCTGCGCCACTGTGAATATGGTTCTTTATCATTTTGTTGAAATGTTTCTGCCTTTGTTTTTCCTCATTAATCTACTCGACTGTTTATTCCATTAAACATCTCCATTCATCAAACACACAGATTGCGTTTCGTTGTGTGTTTTACATATGTTCTCAGTTGATATGTTTCCCCACTGTTTGGCAGCAAAACATTATACATAATGGCCTTTATCTTCCTTTTACAACACTATATCCCTTTAACTTTTTGTAAAATATTACAGTTAAACACTACACAATTCATCATTTTGAGACTATTAAAGGTTATTATGCAGACTAAACATGAATAGGCTGTAAAAATGTCACTTGCATATAAAGTTATTTTTATTTTAGATAGCATTTATTGCATAAGTTAAGGTTTTGATGAAAACAATATTAAATGACTTACATATCTTTGGCTAAATTCAGGCCTTTTGTTTATACTGAAAATAGAAAGCTACTGATGGATATTCAAGTCATGCTGCACTGTTCAGTTTCTGAGTCACAGATGCTTCAGAAATCTGCTTCGGAGAAGTTTCCGAAGCACAGGCTACTCCTAAAAAGAAGCAAGAAATATTTTATATACACTATCCTACAGACATGGCAGTACATTATATACCATGGTATTAGATGTACCAGTTGTAATTCACTGGCAGGGATGAGAAAAATAACTAGAGTCCATCAAGGGTCAACTGATCCTATGATTCATTGTATTTCTCGTTCCAACCAGTGCACTACAACTGGACAAAGGCCGTGGTATGTGCTTTCCTGTTTGTGGGTAAGTACATATAAAAGATCCCTTGCTGCATTGGGAAAATGGTAGCAGGTTTCCTCTCTGACTACGAGTCAGAATAACCATATGTTTCACATCCAATAGCCAATGATTAATTAATCAATGTGCTCCAGTGGTGTCATTAAACAAAAATAAACTCATTGTATCTCAGGTGAGTGTTCTACCATTGAACTACATGAATTTCTTCCAAAACCAAGACATATAATAGCTGATGAGTAATCAATGTGCTCTAGTGGTGTTGTTAAACAACACAAACTTTAACCTATCCCATTTAGGAAACAGGCTACTGTCGTACAAACTACTTCCACTATTATTAGCAGCACTATATTCACAGACAGAGTTAATACAAATGCCTGGTACTGAAAGAAAGAAATGGTTTATTTAACGACACACTCAACACATTTTATTTACAGTTATATGGCGTCAGACTATTGGTTAAGGACCACACAGATATTGAGAGAGGAAACCCACTGTTGCCACTTCATGGGCTACTTTCTTATTAGCAGCAAATGATCTTTTATATGCACCATCCCACAGACAGGACAGTACATACCACGGCCTTTATTACACCAGTTGTGGAGCACTGGCTAGAATGAGAAATCGACCAACGGGTCCACCCAGTACTGAGGTTCTTTGACATTCCAATATTGGAACACTGCTAATTCCTACAAAACTTGGATGTTCTCCAGCAATCACTATTTCCATACCAACCAAGGCCAATTTTTATATTGTCAGAATCAGTCTCTAACTGTGGTATAGCCATTTTAACAGTCAGACAGGAACCTCGCCTGAGAATTGAAAATCTGCATAAACCATTTATCCCTGGTTATGCAAAAAGAACTTGAGGTAACCCATTTAGTTTTTTGCATAATCCATCATGACCATGAAAATAATGTCCTATATTTTATAAGTGAATGAATTGGGTTATGGAAAACTAGGCTTGCACAAGCAATGCATAAATGAAACTATAATTTTCAGAGGTCTGTGACACAGTAGACACAAACTGACAGACAGATGGACAGGCTTTTACTCTTGATATTAATAGAACTAGTGATGTACCAATGATCAATTACAACTGAAATTTGATCAGTTTGGCTCTACCAATGTGATGATTGACTTTAAAAAATACTTAACTGTGGGAAAATGTTAACTATAATTGTTCCTACAGTTTGGATGCTGTAACTGATGTAAATATGTTGGTGTCTGTTTTCATGTCTACATAAAGAAAAAAAAAGATATTAAATATTTATTAAAGGTAAAATTAGTAATTTGTAAATTCTATCCAGGTGAATACAACAATAGTTGCATGGTCCTTATAATTAATTTTATCCTTTATGTAATCGAAAGTTCATCGGTTGGTGCAAACTGATTATGATTGATGACTGATGATGAAAATTCTCAACAAATTTCTAAGAAAAATCATAAGCAGTGTTTCAGTGTGGTATACAGCCATTGTAATGGTCTCACACAGTAGCCACAGACTGACATGAGTCAACACGTCCACACACAAAAGACCTCCTCCATGTTTGCTTGTCCCCTTTTACTCATGTGTCCATCAATGAAACCAATGTCAAACTCGCACCCCAGACAACCCAGTGAGACATGCACATTATTGCACAACAATGTCAACAGCGACAATCTTTAACACTTTGCTCTGCGAGTTGTCTGTGCTTGAGAGAAAAAAAAATAAGAAAAAAAATGTAGGTATCTGGCCTGACATACAATACGCAGGACATGCCTTTGATCCCACACAATGCCATATCTTTGTTTGTAACAAACAGAATCCTGACAATGTCTTGCACGAGTCAACATTTCTTTTTATGTGTAGTCACTTAGGAAGGGGCGACTGTTTGTAAAACATGCTTCTTCAGGGCTCTCTCTGCAAATTTGTCATCTTTGAACTCAATCGCAGCTTTATAGTCTATTAATTTTCTTGTTATGGGATAATGCCCATGAAAGCCAGACTAAGTATAAGCGCGAGTGATTTGTTTTTGTCAAATGAAAGGTGGAAGGAATGTAGATTATCTTAAAACTGGAATGAAAATGGTCTTATCAAGGCATGTATTTGTTGTAACATTTTTTGTTGTTGGAGATATACTGACGCCTAAATGCAAAGATTACTCTAACATCTTGAAAGCATGATTAAAGTGGCAATATGTAATAAACACTACCGGCTTCAGTGGTGTCGTGGTTAAGCCATTGGACATAAGGCTGTTAGGTACATGGTTCACAGCTTGGTAACGGCTTCCACCCAGAGCGAGTTTTAATGATTCAATGGGTAGGTGTTAGACCAGTACACCCTCTTCTCTCTCACTAACAACAACTAACCCACTGTCCTGGACAGACAGCCCAGATAGCTGAGGTGTGTGCCTAGGACAGCATGCTTGAACCTTAATTGGATATAAGCACGAAAATAAGTTGAAATGAAATGAATATAAAGACTGATATACCTTACCTTTAATCTTCAGAAAATGACATTGTTACTCGTTACACAGATCTTGATGGAATCTACAAAGTAATCATACAAATTCAATTGTGCAATTTAAACTTTTAAAAACTGAAAGAACTTTTCTGCATAAATGTCCTGTTTCTTTAAGTGTTTTTATTAAAAAACAAACATAAAAACAACAAAAAAACTATTTTTTAAAGACACCTCAGTACACTTGGAGTCTAACCTTATTTTTACACTTGATAATTGACCTAAACAGTTCAGCTAAATTAAAGAATTAAAATATTCTTAAAGCTACGAAAAACAATTTGTCAATACATGTAGATATGGTACATAAAAAGAAAAATCATAGTATTGAAATATTAATCTAATTTTTAAGACATGTATTAGCAGTGAAAAAAAGGAAAAAGCTGATCCTGTTTCTTTCTATTTGGCTATTTCTCGTTCCAGCCAGTACACAATGACTGGTATATCAAAGGCCGAGGTATGTGTTATCCTTTCTGTGGGATAGTGCATAGAAAAGATCCTTTGCTGCTAATGGAAAGATGTAGTGGGTTTCCTCTTTAAGACTATATGTCAAAACTACCAAATGTTTCACATTCAATAGCCAATGATTAATTAATCAATGTACTCTAGTGGTGTTGTTAAACAAAACAAACTGTTTTCTTTCTATTTACTATTTTCCAAAAATTAAAATAGATTATTATCTATGAAAAATCTTCCAAGATATATGCAGTTATGGTTCTACGATGCTAATTCTACTACTAATATTACAAACTGGAAAGACATTAAAGTTTATCTTGTATAAAACTTTTTATCCATTTACTATACAAAGAAATGTCTTTATGAAATGATTGATGCTGCCATGATGTCACAATATTAATCCTACTTTTAATATTACGAACTGGATAGACCGACAAAGTTGATCCGGTTTCTCTCTGTATATTCTAGCCGTGTTTAATCAGCTGCAGTGTTTGGTGATTGCCCCACTAGAAAGCCATTACCAATCAGGGTTTTCAAGTAGAGGCAACAATCAGCCTTGAAGCCTCACCTCTGATGTTGCTACCTTGATGATCCTGTTGTTTGCAGGTGGAGTGTGGGCGTCAGTGAATCCCAGACAAACGGATGGACAATCAGGGCTGGGGAAGTGCGAGTACGAACAAGGGATCAGTCTAATATTGGCTGTGTTTTTAGAGATGTACTGAACTGAAAGTGGGAATCATGTCACATTTATTTGCAATATCATCAGCTACAGAATAACAAGAGGCTCAAGTCATTTGAATCCATTCTAACAACTGATAACACTTCATGCATACGTGTAGGGGTTTTGTTTTTATTTTCCAGAAATTATCACATGCAGGACTAGCCCTGGAACTCATCAAATTCGATATTTTAAAATTTTAAACACAATTGCTGAATTTTATTTTAATTGGGAACAAAAATGTCCTGTAATAAATCATATTTTGTTAGAAAATAACTGGGTTTCTGCAATTGTTTTTACCAAACACTGCAACTGATTAAACATGGGTAGAATGGACGGAAAGAAACAGGATCAACTTCGTCTGTCTATCCAGTTGGTAATAAAAGTAAGATTAAAGGGGCAGGACTTAACACAGTCGGTTGAGTGTTAACTTGAGGTGCTTGCGTCGCAGGATCGAACCACCTCGGTGGATCGAACCACCTCAGTGGATACATTCAACTGATTGGTTTTTTTTCTTGTTCCAACCAGTGCACCACAACTGGTCAAAGGATGTGGTATGTGCTTTCCTGTCTGTGAGAAAGTGCATATAAAAGATCCCTTGCTGCTTTAAGAAAATGTAGCACGTTTCCTCTGATGACTGTGTGTCAGAATTATTAAATGTTTGACATCCAATAGCTGATGATTAATTAATCAATGTGCTCTAGTGGTATCGTTAAACAAAACAAACATTAAGTAGGATTAGTGTTATAATATCATGGCAGCATCAATCATTTCATGTAACACTTTTTATAGATAATTTAAGTTTTTGCTTACCCAGAGCTAGCCTTAACATTCATGAGGTCAATTATTTTTAAATATCTGTTATTACATTTAGTAAAACAATTTCCTGCATAAGCATATTTGAATTTGAATGCCTTTGATCACAAACCTATACTCCATCATTCTTGAATATTTTCTGAACTTGCTTTAAGCTATTTGATAGTTTCTTTTTGTACTGTATATTATGTAGTTTGTTGTATCAAAAAATTGAACCAAATTCAAAATCTAAAATAAAATGACACTTTTTCCATATTGCTAGCCTGGGAAATATCAAATGGCCCTGCCCCACCCAACCCCCAGGTATGTCCCTAATTTTCCTCCACTCCCATCGTCTTTAATAAACCCCAGACTATTTATGTATGACTGAAGAAACAAAACAGTCACTTTCTGACTGTATGACTGGGCCATGTAAGTAAGTTTGCTTGTCTGGGAGATTTCTTCATAACAAGTGCTGGCTTCTCTGGTTACAATCTTGGCATTTCATGTTTGATCCAAATTTAGAACTTATGAAATGTAAAAACACAACCAATTCTGTTGAATGTAGACAGACACTGTTGAGAATAGAAGACAGTTGAGTGTAGAAGAAATACTGTTGAGTGTAGAAGACACTGTTGAGTGTAGAAGAGATACTGTTGAGTGTAGAAGGCATTGTTGATTGTATAAGAGACACTGTTGAGTGTAGAAGAGACACTGTTGAGTGTAGAAGACATTGTTGATTGTATAAGAGACACTGATGAGTGTAGAAGAGATACTGTTGAGTGTAGAAGACACTGTTGGGTGTATAGAGACATTGTTGATTGTACATGAGACCCTGTTGAGTGTAGAAGACATTGTTGATTGTAGAAGAGACACTGATGAGTGTAGAAGAGATACTGTTGAGTGTAGAAGACACTGTTGAGTGTAGAAGACATTGTTGATTGTACAAGACACTGTTGAGTGTAGAAGAGATACTGTTGAGAGTAGAAGAAATACTGTTGAGTGTAGAAGACACTGTTGAATGTAGAAGACATTGTTGATTGTATAAGAGGCTGTTGAGTGTAGAAGAGATACTGTTGAGTGTAGAAGAGACAATGTTGATTGTATAAGAGACACTGCTGAGTG
This sequence comes from Gigantopelta aegis, assembly GCF_016097555.1. NCBI lineage: Eukaryota > Metazoa > Mollusca > Gastropoda > Neomphalida > Peltospiridae > Gigantopelta > Gigantopelta aegis. The sequence continues at coordinate 63,571,641 of NC_054702.1, forward strand.
TAGAATACACTGTTGATTGTAGAAGAGACACTGATGAGTGTAGAAGAGATACTGTTGAGTGTAGAAGACACTGTTGAGTGTAGAAGACACTGTTGATTGTACAAGAGACACTGTTGAGTGTAGAAGAGATACTGTTGAGAGTAGAAGAAATACTGTTGAGTGTAGAAGACACTGTTGAATGTAGAAGACATTGTTGATTGTATAAGAGACTGTTGAGTGTAGAAGAGATACTGTTGAGTGTAGAAGAGACAATGTTGATTGTATAAGAGACACTGCTGAGTGTAGAATACACTGTTGAGTGTAGAAGAGACACTGTTGAGTGTAGAAGAGACACTGTTGAGTGTAGAAGACATTGTTGATTGTATAAGAGACACTGTTGAGTGTAGGAGATACTGTTGAGTGCAGAAGAGACAATGTTGATTGTATAAGAGAAACTGTTGAGTGTACAAGACACTGTTTGACTAAAAATCATGCAAAATAAAAAGGAAAGACGGACATAGATCCAAGGGGGTGTTCTGGGTGTATATTGCATACACCATCCTTGTAACTCAAAAGTGCATCATACATTAAGTGTTTAACACATGTATATAATCAATATACAGTGAAATCCATCAAAACTGGATACTATATATACACTGGTATTCCCTAAAACTTGGTTATTTTAAAATTGTTAGACAGGTGCCTGCATATGTAAATTCGATGCTTAAAACGTTTATCTGTAAACAATTTTATGATTTATAATACTCTACTTATCGCATACGTTGTAACTTGTTAAGAAGAATAATTAACTCCTTGAATTTTTTATCTTCCAAGTGTTCACCAACGTCCATGCCACCAAGGTCATGGTCATTTCTGTTACTTTTTTGAACGGGCCAGACGTGTCTCATTCAAAGGGACCTAACTCTAATTTACCAAGTAGCTGTAGTTAAAGGAACAATGAATGAATGAATGTTTAACGACACCCCAGCACGAAAAATACATCGGCTATTGGGTGTCAAACTATGGTTTAAAAGAACACTACATGTGTATAATTAGCGGTTATAAATATGCCCTTCACTGACGTAAGTGTGTAGGCCTATCTATAACTAATGGTAAGATTTAACCCACTTTATTCTTTGATGTAATTACGAACTGGATATTCAAACCCGTTTGTCGTTTATCACAAAATCTGTCAAAGGCAAAATAGTGGATAAACACTCCTAAACAAAAAAACAAAAAAAAACAAACAAAAAAAACCCAGAAGGAAAAGATTTTTATTTTTATTTTTAAACTAAAACTGTAATGGAGTTTTAAACAATTTAGACGTACTGCCAAAGTAAATATGTTTAACAAAATAAAGTTTTTCAGATTTTTTCTTCTTCACATTTTTATCCAGCACTTATTGTGACAAGAAACAATTTGATTTATTTTAATTGTCATAGCGTGTGTGTGTGTGGTGTGTGTGTGTGTGTGTGTGTATGTGTGTGTGTGTGTATGTATATATATGTGTGTGTATGTGTGTGTATGTGTGTGTGTGTATATATATATATATATATATATATATATATATATATATATATATATATATATATATATATATATATATATATATATATATATATATATATATATATATATATATATATATTATAGGGCTTACGCAATTTCACTATAAATACATAGAAGAAAAAAACCACTGTTGGATATCAGACAACAGTAATCTAAGCTGTTTAGAGAACACCGTGTATGTTAGCAACAAAACATAACACTTAATTATTGTATAGCCTGTGAATAATACTTGTTCATGTTTTTACGTCACTTCTAAAAACAGAACCAGACATACACGTGTTTTGAGTCGCGCGGGCGTGGGATAGTGTATAGTATACCGACACAGCTTGGCATGTAGACAGTCAGTATTATTATTGTTTTGTTATATATTGTCAGTCATCGAGTGGACCTTTCGGACATATATTGTTTGGTTTTATTGCCTTATTTATAAGTGTGTGTGAAATGGGCGAGTGGGGGTTTCCATTTTTATTCAATGTGTCTCTTTAACACTATTTAACATTGGGCACGTTACTTATTGACTGATAATAGTCATGCATAACATTGTCACAAATTTAAATAAATGTATAAAGCCCACACATTCCCTAATGATGTTATGTAATTATGATTAGTCATTACATTTGCAAACGTATTACTAATATAAAAAGGAAGTACAGGTTTTGTTTTGTTTATGCGGTTAATCATTTGTTGCACTTTCATTCTTTCCTTCATTTACGTTTTACGCACATTCATTGGCCTCGGGCAATCACACATTGTTTGAGGGAGAGTTCAGAGTTCAGAGAAAGAGAGAGTTCAGAGAGAGAGTTCAGAGAGAGAGAGAGAGAGAGAGAGAGAGAGAGAGAGAGAGAGAGAGAGAGAGAGAGAGAGAGAGAGAGAGAGAGAGAGACGGAAAGAGAGACAGAGAGACGGAAAGAGAGACAGAGAGAGACAGACCGACCGACAGAGAGAGAGAGAGAGAGAGAGAGAGAGAGGGAGAGAGAGAGAGAGAGAGAGAGAGAGAGAGAGAGAGAGAGAGAGACAGAGAGAGAGAGAGAGAGAAGAGAGAGAGAGAGAGAGAGGAGAGAGAGAGAGAGGGGAGAGAGAGAGAGAGAGAGAGAGAGAGAGAGAGAGAGAGAGAGAGAGAGAGAGAGAGAGAGAGAGAGAGAGAGAGAGACAGACAGACAGACAGACAGACAGACAGACAGACACGGAAACACAAAAAGACAACGTTTGATATATCAGTCGTGGGTCACTGGTTGGAACGTGGGACAAAAAAAAGAAGCCCAACACGAACCACCAAGGGCGATTGATCCTACGATCCGTCGCACCTCAGCCGAGCGTTCTATACCACTGCCTTGATATTCTGCCCCGTCACACACGCACAAACACAATAAAGTAGCCACTGATAAAGCTCACGCATGTAGCGGACCACCCGATTGAAACGTCACCTCGAGGTTCGAGTCGTCTGAACGAGCAAGCACGAACGGCGTGAGAAAGTACAGAGTTGGGTCTTCCTATGACATACGTTTCTAAAATAGTAACTCAATGGGCGACCTTTAACTCGTGAAATATGCGTCTACATTGGGCAACTAAGATAGTAAACACAGCACGCCGTCATACATTGGAAGGGAGCACGTTGTTTAGTTGCCGAAACGTTTATTAACTTGTATTTGTTTGGATACATTGATATAACTCCAGGCCTTCCTGTTTCTTTGAATTATTCCACCTCCTAGTGTTTCGTATGTAAGTACAGTAATAATTATACACGTAATATATACATTTATAGACATGTGCGTATGTTTATAATATACATACATACATACATACATACATACATACATACATACATACATACATACATACATACATACATATATATATATATATATATATATATATATATATATATATATAGTCATACACAGAGAGAGAGAGAGAGAGAGAGAGAGAGAGAGAGAGAGAGAGAGAGAGAGAGAGAGAGAGAGAGACAGACAGACAGACAGACATAACACACACATGTATATACTTTTATATTTTAATGGTATTATTTTTAAGCATGTATGAACATATCATAGATATCCACCTCTATTTTAGCATATTACAAGGAATAATACATTTCCTCTTCCTTTGATCAACTTGACAAACATATGTAGGCCTATTCGTCAAATGTTCTATATATGAGAGTATGAGCTAAATAAAATTGAAAAAAGTAAGATATTTGGATTGATGATGCATTTAATAAAATTTTAAAATTAAATGTTGCTTATACATATATCTATGCTGCAATATCATATATTTTAAATTAATGTTTTTTTGTTTGTTTGACATATGTCATTAATAATTACGGCAGATATTTTAATCACAACCCTCCGTTTACTCGGTGATTCGTCAAGTTATATAAATAGAAAAATATATACGCATATGAGGCATTAATGAATGAATGAATGAATGAATGAATGACTATTTAACGATACCCCAGCACGAAAAAATACATCGGCTATTGGGTGTCAAACTATGGTAAAGGCAACACTAAGTGATGAGCAACATCAATATAAACATTCAACAGTTAAATAAAAACACAGTGTAAAGAACTGTGCAAAAATACAAATATCACAGATAGATAAAATTAATATGTAGAATAAAAGTCAGTATCACGTAAAAATTGTAGCAAATTACTCGTAAATTACACTAACTCCTTTATTTATGAAACTGTTTCTAACAGTGAATCGATTTAGCTATCACTGATGGTCAATGGTAAATGGACAAGGGTTTTAACGTGCACGTTCATAGGAGGGTGGTATAGTACACGCTTGTCTTGGGCGCAGGTTCAAACCACTGCCAGCTCCTTCGTCCAAGACAGGAAAGGGTTGGGGAAGGGGAAGGCGGGATCAAACACACTGGCAGCTGCAAAGTAAAGCATACAGTTCGAACGCATCTTCGCAAACCAAGGTACCATTCCGTATAGTATATTATATACAATACGGAATAGTACTTTGGCTTGTGAAGATGGTTCGAACGACGCTCGGGAGTATGCGAGGAGCTTGGTTGGTTCTGTGTAGAATTATAGCCAAAAACCAAATATTGCGCGTTTAATTTCTTCTGTAGATTGAGCGCTATCAACGTCCCAGTAGGGATACTTAAAAATGTCCTCGCTGGACATCCCGCAGTCGAATAATTTTTAGAACTGTAACCCATAAGAGACCCCTTATCGTTCTATGTATAAAGGTCACACAAAAGACCTATATATAAAATCAGTGCATTTTATTATAGAAGACAGTTATAGATCGAGGTAAATTAAATGCACTTATCCACCCCTTGAAGTGGTTGTATATAAACAGGTGGTTGTTATAGGAGGCACCCTTTATAAAAGGTCCAGCTGTATATCCGTATTGGTACTACCCAAACCATTTATAGCGGTGATTTCAATTACTAGTATTCACATATCATGCCAGCCTAGGGGAATTCCCAGTCACAGAATTAGATTCTAACTAGTCATGTTAGATCCAACGTAAACCTTTTGTATAACATACTGCGCAGTATATGATCGTAATTCCCACCACGTATTAAACAAAACCAGGTAGATAATGCAAACCATATAAGGTTGCGCCTGTTCGGTAAATCATTGAAGAATTAATGCTAGGCTATTGAAATAGCTGAAACAATTCAATGTTATATTATACGGTAATTTTAGCTAATAGCTTGTTGGTCAAAACTTCAACGCATATTGGTTTTGCGCGACTTCGATTATAAAATGGTCAAAAATAATAATTAATAATTAGGTTACAGCACGCGCAGGGGTGTCTTGAAGGAGACGCCTAACTTTAATGTAACAAGTGGCGAGGCGTAGCCCAGTGGTACAGCGCTCACTTGATGCGAGGTCGGTTTGGGATCGATCCCCGTCAGTGGGCCCATTGCACTATTTCTCGCTTCAGCCGGTGTACCACGACTGGTATATAAGGCCGTGGTATGTACTACCCTGTCTGTGGGATGGTGCATATAAAAGATCTCTTGCTGCTAATCGAAAAGAGTAGCCCATGAAGTGGCGACAGCGGGTTTCCTCTCAATGTCTGTGTGGTCCTTAACCATATGTCTGTCGCCATATAACCGTAAATAAAATGTGTTGAGTGCGTCGTTAAATAAAACAGTTCCTTCCTTAATCTAACAAGGCACCAAACAGCCAGTATTAAGGGACCATAGGTTCAGTGATATTATACTAATGTGTAGCCCGAGTACTCTGGCTGTAATGAGAGCGTATATAACTGTCCAAATGTCCGTCTAGCTCTCTGACAGTCAGAGTACTCGGGCTAAATAATGTACAGACATTCAAAATCAGCTGCTTTACAGTATTTTGAAATAAAAAGAAAAGAAAAGAAAAGAAAGAAAGAGTAAAAAAGACAGTAAGGAAGAAATAGTTAAAGTTTCACTCTAAAATGTGTTATTGTCACTGAGTGACTGATAACACTTTTATTTCACTGATATTTTAAGATATTTCACTAAATGTTATATGATAAAATTTCATATTACATCTCTCATCTCTGTACTTTATACAGACATTACTACCATGAGCGTACGAGACGGGTGTGTGTGTGTGTGTGTGTGTGTGTGTGTGTGTGTGTGTGTGTGTGTGTGACAGTTGCACCTCCTCCCCAGTCCTGGAAAAAATCCTAAAATTCGGGCAAAAACAATAGAGAAATTCGGGAAAAATTAACTGGCCTGAGACGTTTTACCATTTATCTTCATGATTCTACCTGCAAAATTAGTCGTAACCCATGTAAAAATGCGTAGCAATTCGTTTGCAACCCTATATAGCTGTTTGGTAACAATGCTAATATGAATAAATGTTGCTATCCAGATTCGGGCATTTTCGTTTCCTCTCCCCCCCCCCCCCCTGCAAACTTTCCTGTACACGCTCCTGTAAAATCATGACATGTGCTGCCCTGACTATGGGAAAGTGCATACAGAAGACTCCTTGCTGTTGTTTTTTGGTAGGAGTAGCAGAAGGTTTCTCATACTTACACCAGACACAACAAGAACCGTAGTTTAAAATGTGCTGAGGTGTCGTTAAACAAACAGTCCTTTCCTTTATATTAGTCAAGCCATGTGGGGCTTTTTGCTGGTTCGGTCCTCACTGTCAGCCGATTTGTTTTGATGTGGGTTTTTTTTTTACTCACGGAATGCACGTGCAGTATGCTGTCACCTGTCAATCATAAAATCAGCCGAGGTGTCAACAACCATGTTGTTTACTGACTACTACTACACTACCAGTGCTAATAGCGGAATAAGAGTTACTAATTGGGTGATTAATGGTTACCGTGGTGACTGGTGAGTAAGAGTATTATTGTATAATTACTTAGTAATTAAGATTGTGTCCTGTGGGTGACAGGACACTAATAATGCCATCACGCCTACCCCAGTGACCCGAATGCCACTGTTTAGTAGCCCACTTCAGGTCTTATGGTACTATAATGATTAGAACGTCTGCATTTGGGGTTGATAGTTCCAATATCAAAAAGTTAAGTTTGTTTTGTTTAACGACACCACTAGAGCATATTGATTTATTAATCATCGGCTATTGGATGTCAAACATTTGATTATTTCGACATAGTTTAGAGAGGAAACCCGCTACATTTTCCATTACAAGCAAGGGGCCTTTTATATGGACTTTTTCCAAATACTGGACAGCACATACCACGGCCTTTGATGTACCAGTCGGGGAAAACTTCAGAGACTGAGGCCACTGAGGTGGTTCGATCCTACGACGCAAGCACCTCCGGTGAGCGCTGTACCGACGGAGCTAGATCCCACCGGACCTGATAGATTCAATTTCAAAACAAAAATATTAAGAAAGTGATTTTTATTTGCTCATAATAAGTATGCTGTTCCATCTGAAGTAAGCTAAAAGATGTTTATCAATTAATAACTGAGAGGACACAATTTATTTATAATAACTAAACATTTTCCTTACTGAAAGCACACATTGCATCAAATTCAGAAAATTTGTCACTGAAGTTATACTCAATAATAATAATAATAATAATAATATTAATAATATTAATAATTATTGTTCCCAAACTGTTAAAATGTGTTATATAAAAACTAAAGTAATTAAATATCGGTACCTAGTTAAAAAAACAACAACGAAACCACAAATTGGAACAGTATAATATTAAAAGCAAACATTGATGCACAGTAAATGGATAACCAATAATTAAAACCACCTCCGTCCCAATGCATTTGTGTTCGGACCTGTATTCCAGTACTAACTAAAGTACACATTTTTACTTCGACATATTACATTTTGTGTTTAAACCAACAAAAGGACGAGCAGTTACGTCATGCCAATCAACCTAGTCTTCAGTTTTACCCCTCGACTCTTCCTTCCCGCTACCCCCTCTTTTCTACCCTCCCCCCCCCCCCCCTCAGCACAGCGCTCTCCCTGAACTATACTTCAGTTCGCCCTGGAGCTCTCCATTAGGTCTAGTACACATGCACCAATCTTATCTCATTATACAGAGTATATAGAGTGTACACGTACATACTATGTTCGCATAGTTATACGAAAGCCTTTGTGGCAGCATATGTACAACAACGAAAGGGAACTAGCTTACAGAGCTTCAAATTGCAATTTAAACAGCCCGACATCTGTTACATGCGTGAATAAATTGATGTATGCATCTGAACGTCCATCCAAATTCCAGTCGTGTTCACGTTGTCAGGTGCACCGACATCATCGTTTGTTCTCGGTCGTATTACACGCACCATTTGTGTGGGTATGCAGTAAGACATTAGTCTGACGTGTTGCTATTGTTTCAATGGCCATAAACGCCTGTAATTGTTACAGATGAAGAGCGGAAAGAATTGCAAACATAAGAACACATGGAATGTGAGGGCAATTTGTATCGGCAGTCTACCAAAACAAATGGCGCGGGACTCGGATACGCGTAACCCCAAGGCTCCTATTCTTTTTCATTCAGTTTATTTTCCATGCTTGTCCAATAAAAGCCTAAACACGATGTCTATTTTTTCAGCAATCTATTACAGCTTTAATAGGGGGAAAACCACACACAAACACAAACACAAACAAAAAACAAAACGTCAACATGAAAAAAAGAAAAAGAAAATCTCCCCCAAAAACCCAATAACCAACCAACAAACCAACAAAACCCCAAACAAATAAAACAAAATCTTCAGGAGCAGTTTTTATATTGTAATAAGTTTATACATTGACGATAATAAATGAGCAATATAAACAGAATTCTCGAGTTGGCCTAATTAAGTTTAAACAACAGAATAAAAACATTCGGCCATTTGTAATACTTATTTTAAAACTTAGTATTTTTAATGTCATGTTAAAGATTTATGTCTAGCCTTTTAAACTTAAGTTAATCGTGACATAAGTCGACCTAGTTCCATAAACCATACACAGTATTTTACCTGATCACTTGTGAGATTGCTGCTTTAAAAAAAACTTTGCATTTTATTGGATCATCCATTAGATTTTTTCCTCATTATTTATTGTCTAAGGATTCTTTTTTCCCCATTGTATTATTACCGTTTGTAGAACAGTGCATGCAAAAGATCCCTTGCTGATTTTGGTATAGCAGCTTGTGCAGCAGAAACATATTTTTTCTTTTGTTACATCGTGTCGAAATTAAAAAAAATATATATATATATACTACTCAAAAGAATTTAAGGGTCAAAAATTTATAACCAAATGAGTGTATTAGATTGATGATGTAAAATACATCAAATTTTGTATTTATTGTTCCATATTTACAAAAAAACCACAAATAAACGTCATGTATACAAAGAGTCACATGACATGCTGTCAAAGTTGAAGGTTGTCAAACATGGATTTTACACATTAGAACATTCGTTTAATAGTGTGTGAATCCACCCCTGGCGCGAATACACTCGACACATCGTTGCCTCATGCTGTTGATCAGACGTCTGAAGAACTCTTGGGGATGGCCTGCCACTCTGCCATAAGAAGTTGACCCAGATCATGAAGGTTGGCCGGAGGGGCATGGTTATCCCGAACTCTCCTGCCTAATTCGTCCCAGGCGTACTCTATTGTGGCCAAGTCAGGCGAATATGCTGGCCAATCCATCCTGGCGATACCTTGTTGTCTGAGAAAGTCCGTTACCACCCTGGCGCGGTGGGGTCTGGCATTGTCATCCTGCAGAACTGCCCCGCCGCCAATCTGCTGAAGGCCTGGGAGAACCAACGGCCGGATAATCTCATTCAGATAGCGGATTCCATTGAGATTGCCATCCACCACAGAGGGGGGTCCTGTGGTGGATAGAGATGCCGCCCCACACCATGGCGCTGCCACCACCGAACCGGTGACGTTGTCTAACGTTAACGTCAGCGAAGCGCTCCCCAGGACGTCTGTAGACACGAACCCGACCGTCGTTGAACTGGAGACTAAACCTGAACTCATCAGTGAACATCACTCGACCCCACTGAACACGTTGCCACCGCAGATGAAGTGTGCACCAGTGACGTCTGGCCGTTCTGTGACGTGGTAGGAGTGGTGGTCGAACAGCCTGGCGACGGCAGCGTAGATTATTGACTCTCAGACGATTGCGTATGGTTTGATCAGACACTCGAGTTCCAGTCGCAGTCCGCAGATTGTCACGTAATCGGCGTGCAGTGGTTGTGCGTTGACGTAGAGCCATATTGGTGATGTAGCGGTCTTCTCTATTTGTAGTGCTTCGGGGTCTTCCCGAACGTGGACGATTTCGAACAGAATTCGTTACTTGGTACCGTTGCCACAGTCGGCCAACGACACTCTGACTGACACCAAGTCTCAGAGCAACATTTCTTTGCGTATTTCCATCCTGAAGCCAAGCAATAGCCCTTCCTCGGATCTTCGATAGTCAGTTGACGTCGTACCATTGTCGAATTTGGAATGTGCACCGTACACGAACGCAAGCTCCAATTATACAGAAATTTAGCATTGGGAACACGGAATACACATGCAAAGCGTGCAAATGAAGCGCTTTGTGAAAAAGCAAGTTATGGGCACTTAGCAGACCTTTCGCTTTCGCCCTAATTTACGTGCAAATGTAAGCATGTTTTCGCCATTAGAACTAGTCGACAGTGTCAATGACAGTGGATTTTAATTCATTTATGGGTTGCTTAGACCCACTTTCGTCAAAATGGAACAATACCATGCGTGACATTATGGTCTAGCTAATATAATTGACATTCAGAAAATAATGTCGAAAATATCGTCTGACCCTTAAATTCTTTTGAGTAGTACCTTGCCTTTCCTTCCACACCAGTGGTTACATGCTTTAGGTTCTCGCCCATTTATGGACTGTAACTAGATCCTGTAGATTTGGGGTAGATTTATATTTTCTCCATTTGTATATATCGTCGCCTACATATCTTTATATTCAACAAGAGATGATGTAAATTGATCTGGCTAAATGTTAATTTTGAAAACATTGTATCGTTTCTCTAACGTTACGGAGGCGATAATCAATTTTAACCCTTCGGTCGGACGTGTGGACCAACAAAACATTCTCAAATTGATACGCCAACGCGGCAGCATTTATTGAAGGTGTCTCAAAACACAACTTCCTCAAGGTGGTCTTTAATTACATCGCACTGACAATGTTTCTAAACAAAGAGCTATTAAACTCTTAACATAGCGAGGGTATTAAGGCAGACACATTGTTTGACAGTGACCAATTTCGTGATCTTTTGCCAGCTCTGGGCGCGAGTCATACGGTATATTGTATGCGACGTCACGCCACGCAATGACCCGGATTGCAACGTTCGTCAGGGGAGGCGATACTTGATACGGAATCGTGTGAATATAGAAAGAAGGGAGACAACTTCGTTGACATTAATTTCAGTCAGCGCTAGACATATTTTTATTTTATGCGTGGCCGTGGTTTCTTTGAAGATCAAAAAGACCATATAAATATAACACCCACACGTGCACACACACAAACATAACGCCCTTTGATCAAAGTATTTATATGTACACGAAATTTAAATAGTTATTCATGTTTGGACTACAAAGATGACTCATGTCGCTAGTTGGATAACAACTAGCGTTATGGATCCATGAAGTAAGAAGGTTATCTCCTCTTCCTTTCTCGATGAGCAAAAACTAAAATATGTTTAAATCCAATATTAGGGCTCTATGCGATACGACTGATGCGTCTGGGACTTTCGTTTTGGGCATATACATCACATACGAATATTTGATTGCGGCTGGTCGCATACGTTTTGCAGACGCGCCCATCCAAGTCTAGACGCTCTTATTGTCAATATTGAAACTAATGTATTTAGATTTATTTTTAGCCGGACCGCACGCATCCAGTTTGTATGAGCCTTTACCAATATAGTAAAAATTATTAGTTGTTCGTTTTGTTCAAATATCGCTCTTCTCAAAAACAAGTCTGCGCGCTTTTGATTTTTTTTTTTTAATTTAAAAAAAGAAGAAAAAAGCAAAAACAAAAACTACAAAAATCCCCACAAGAAACCCAGAAAAAACACGAAAAAAAAGGCTTGGAAGCTAGGGTTGTCTGGCAGTGAATGTATGTGTCTAAAGGTACCTTCGCCTTTACCAATATAGTAAAAATTATTAGTTGTTCGTTTTGTTCAATAATCGCTCTTCTCAAAAACAAGTCTGCGCGCTTTTGATTTTTTTCTATTAAAAAAAAAGAAAAAAAAAAGAAAAACAAGAAAGAAAAAAAATACACGAAAAAAAAGGCTTGAAAGCTAGGGTTGTCTGGCAGTGAATGTATGTTTCTAAAGGTACCTCTGCCATATGTTTAGCAATCTTCTGAGCTTCGTGTTTCAGATAAAATCTAGTCATTAAGTACTCCTTTCTGCGACTTCGGTGCAGGTAAAAGTACATCATCATCAAGTGATAACAGAAACACGTGAAAATAGACACCGGAGAAGTGGGAACAAATATCAACCATAGACCGGCTTGCGATCTTTACGGGTTTTTGTTTTTGTCCCCCCCCCCCCTCCAGTTTTTCATACCGATAGCAGAGCATACAATATAATTTCATAAACGTCACGTGTTAATCCACCTAAAAAGCCGACTGCTTGTTTTATGCTTGAAACCTCTGATGAAAGACTTTTGTCAAGATGACCTTTGAGATTATTTGATAGTAAGCCAAATATAGACTGTTTTTATGCTATTCAATTGTAAAAAGAAATTTGGCCAATAATCCCACTTTTATATTCCATCGTTGACAGGTATTTAGTCATGTATCCGTATTGCTGCTTATATGGCCATAGGTTAATGACTTAGTATGGAATTAACGACTCCTCTCCACCTTTTGTTTCCATTTTCACGTATGTGAGCTAATTATGTAACAAGAGTATGTATCCAAAAGCCATTGCAGTACATGGCTATAACATGATGAGTTCACAAGTTAAACACATACAATGTACAATGCATGGGTTTTAAAAGACTATCTGTTCTATTTCCAGAACTATATGTAAATGCTTAATGTAACTTGATATTAATTACGTTCATTTGATTGCCCAAAGGGAAACGGAATTCTGTCCAACAGTGCTTTGTGGTAGCAGTCATTGAATATACGATGTTTAAAATTGGGATAACGGCTTTGTCGTTCATATTATTACTGCTGCTACAATTATATTCCAAATACTACTACTGTTACTGCTACTGCCACTGTTACTGCTACTGCTGCTGCTTCTGCTGTTGCTACTGCTGTTACTGCTGCTGCTGCTGCTGCTACTGCTGCTACTACTGATTGAAATGTTAAAAAGTGCCTCTCCCATCTATACGACCAAGTGTTTCTGTAACAGGCTTCCATATTTGAGTTTTCTCTGCTGCGCTATCGGTGTAGTTGCCATACACCTCCCCACCGAGTTGTTAAAACTAGCTTTGCGCGAGATCCGGCACCGGGATGGGAACCCACTACCTACAAGTATTGAGTCCAATGGTGTATCCTTCATGTCCAAAACCTGTCACTGATCCCTCTATATTTGAGTTTTCTCTGCTGCGCTATCGGCGTAGTAGCCATACACCTCCCCACCGAGTTGTTAAAACTAGCTCTGCGTGAGAGTCGGTACCGGTGTGCGAACTCACTACCTACCAGCCTTGAGTTGGCAGGCTTAACCACTACAGCACAGAGACCTGCGACTTATCTCACGATTTGTCACGCGTCAGTCTGACTGCACGGTGCTGTAGATGAAGATCGACCGGCCTGATAGTCGTAACAGTTATTGTGTGTGGCGTCAACTCGCCCATTCATCATTGTGCTGCTCGCGTGTTTTTCTTACCTCCCCATGTTGATTACACGTCTCAAACGACAACAAAATACGCATTCAACGCCAAGAATATAGCCGTGTTTCTCAAACCGATATTGAGCTTTCCAGACAATTTCACTCGAATGTGCCCATCCTGTCGCAAAACAGCTCACAATGGTTCCTGTGACAGCAGTTTTGGAAGGCGATTATCATCCTCATTTAATAACCACGGACAGGCCTGAGTGGATTCCCAGGTCAGTGAATATAAACGAGTCACTGAATTCAATGCACATTACCAGTGCCCCCACGACTGGCATATCAAACGCCGCTCTGTCCTGTTCTGTGGGAGAGTGCACATAAAATGATTCCTCGCTGCTTTATCGGTAGAAGGAACCCAAGCGCGACTTACTATTTGGCATCAGTGGGTTTCTTTTTGACATTAACCCATTAATCTCTTTGCTTGAACCTAAGTTGATATAAGCATGGATAGAAGTTGTATCATCATCTCTTGCACACGTGGTTTTGTACACATATTGTAGCTAATAGCTAATTTAACGAAAGGTTACAAATATTGAATAAGAAAACGGCAGCTAATAATAGCTGTTGGGGAAACTCAACAGGACGATGTTATCAAGGCCAAATTCCCAACAAATCCGCACATACGCATATTTTGTAAGAGACGTTTTCTGTGGAAAGAACACGTATCCACCAAAACAGAAAAAATCGATCCCCGTCGGTGGGCCCATTGGGCTATTTCTCGTTCCAGCCGGTGCACCACGACTGGTATATCAGAGACCGTGATATGTACTACCCTGTCTGTGGGATGGTGCATATAAAATATCCCTTGCTGCTAATCGAAAAGAGTAGCCCATGAAGTGGCGACAGCGTGTTTCCTGTCTCAATATCTGTGTGATCCTTAACCATATGTCTGACGCCATATAACCGTAAATGCAGTGTGTTGAGTGCGTCGTTAAATAAAACATTTCTTTCTTTCATTACTAAAATTGTTGTCATATAATGAAGTTTTGTTGGTCAGCAATTATGAGAGCTCTTTTCGTCGTCCCGTCATCTCGAAAACACGGCGGATCCGACGAAAAAAGAAAAGTGCTTGTCCGTACGAGTGCTTGCGTGTTTGTGCATAATTGGTGGAAACAGCATATGACCAAATGAAATGCTTTAAATAATTTCCACATCTATATTTTCATGTCATAATCTGACGAGGAACAAATATACGAATGTACGGGTTTGGTGGGAACTGCCTTAAACAGAAATTGGTACCATTAAACTGATCGATTATATTAATGTCTGGAGCCCCCTACGTTCAATTTGAAACTGCAAAACATTTTTTTAAAGTTTAGATTTTGACATAGGTATTCTGATGGATTGAACGAAGATTAAACAAATGATGCTACAATTTTACTTTTGATTACTAAAACCAGCTTACTATTATTAACGTGACAGCTCCTATGCACGTTGGAGAGAATTTGTAACTCTGGGTATGATTGGGATGGAAATTAGGGCAAAATGTTTATTACCCCAAACCGACAGCGCATCAGGCGAGCGCTTTACCACTGGGCTACGTCCCGGCCCCCGGTTCTGAGTTTACGTCTCGTGTACAAACAAAGATGGACAGTCCACGTCACTGTCCTCCGTGGGGTCAATATTGGTTCGCCTCTGACCGCTAGGACGCCGTCATCCTCGAGTCGTGTGATTAGCAGATGACAGCTGACTCCAGGGGTCGAGCGCCTTGTATAATATTTGGTAGGCTCTTATCATATAAACACGATGATTCTGGGGTTTGCGTCGAGCTGTCTGTTTTGGGATGGGAAAATCCAAACAGTCACATCTCGGCAGAGTCGACTGCAGAGACAAGACAACTGAACTGTGGACAATACAAGCAAGCTCGTGTGCAGGGGGAGTGTTTCGGGGGGTCGAAATCCCTCCCTACTCACTTTTTCACAATATATTTTCCCGGGGGACTCGACCCCCCCCCCCCCCCCCCCCCCCCCCCCCCCCTTAAACTTTGGGTGCCACAGTCAAGACCTTCCTCCTGCTACAGTTCCTGCACACGCGTCTGACAAGATCGTTATCAATACCGCAGGATTAAAATGTTGTGCATGGAGATTTGCACATTTAATAGACCAAAACATTACTTAAATCGTCCGCAAATACCGTTATATTTTAAATAATAAAAGAAAATCTCCCATTCCCTCAAAAACACACACACAGAGAACAAGATATTGATGGTTTTTGTCTCATTCTGATGGGCCTTTCTCGTTCCCAACCAGTGTACTACAACTGGTCAAAAACCGTGGTATGTGCTTTACTGTCTGTGGGAAAGTGCGTATAAAAGATCCCTTGCTGCATTAGAAAAAAAATGTAGCGGGTGTCCTCTGATGACTACAAGTCAGAATTTTCATATGTTTGACATCCAATAGCCGATGATTAATTTAATCAATGTGTTCCAGTTGTGTCGTTAAACAAAACAAACAAAACTTGATCATAACTTGGTACAGTGTATTTGTAAATCGGTAACATCTTTAATGTTTGTGCTTGTATAAAATTAAGGTTCAAACACTGGCAATCCTAGTCATATGCACTGCTAATGGTCCACTGGTGTTCACAGACGGTTAAAAAAATAATAATAAAAAAATAGCATGTGCCCCAAACACTGGTTAAAGAGATCCGAGGTCGTAACCAGTTTTTGTCGTATCTTGTCATGCGAAAACAAAGCCTGTCAGACAACAAAGATTACTCTAAGGGATGCAACTCTCTGTGGGTCGGACACTTGTCAACCACGTCATGTTGGTCGGCGTGGGAGACTCTCCGCCGCGTCGAGGGCTCTGGTTGTACGGTCGCGTGTAGCGGCTGACCCCCAGGGTAGGCACGTGACCCTGTGATTACCCACGTAACGGGATAACTCCCTTGCGTAGACATTCAGCTGAATAATCGCGCGATCACCACCCGAGAGATCCACCTACCGTCTTTTCAAATAGCGACACACCGCTAATGTGAATCGAGATTACATCGACTTCGGCTCAAGACATTGCTCCCTCCCCAGCTGTGTTGGGTGCGGACCGAACGTGCACGTATTATAACACCACAGGGTACTGGAGTACGGTATTTATTACCCACAGTGGTCTCAGTACTGCCAGAATTAATATTTCAAAAAGTACTGGGTTAAATCGACATACGATGTTTCTTCTTTTTTTTTTTTTTTACATATATATATGGGAATGTCGCGACCTAGTATTTGATGTACTAATGTACCTCCACCCATAATTAATCCACCCATACATATATTCATCCATCCATTCATCAAGCCATCCATCAAGCCATTAAGCCAGCCTTCCTTTCTTCCATTAGAAATAAAAATGATAATAAATTGATAACTAAACTCATAATATATGTTCTTTAAACAAAATTTAGATATCAATCGTCATTATGTGTTACCTGTTTATATTAAACAAATATAAAGATATAGCTGTAAGAAAAAGATAACTATACTATGGTTGCGGTACTCTCTCTATCTGTCTGTCTGTCTGTCTGTCTCTATCTCTCTCTCTCTCTCTCTCTCTCTCTCTCTCTCTCTCTCTCTCTCTCTCTCTCTCTCTCTCTCTCTCTCTCTCTCTCTCATATATATCAGATCACGTGTCAGTTACCATATGCTAGATATCTAATACCCTATGTCTGACCCTGTGTCAGGATGCCATGAACCAGAATATTCCTTTCTGTCTGGAATATTGCTTTGATTTGGTTATTTCCACAAGTTGTCCAGTGAGGGAGTGTTGACGTGGGTACCTCTGGATACGACAAACTCCATTAATTTCTCATACATTATTCATGCAGACTTGTAAACTCGAGACTGATCAAATCCTCACATGGCCCAGACAGAAATACACTTCTTTCACATCAAACATGTTAGTAATGCTAAATGAGCAGTAATTTAATATTTTAAATGTGATCACATCGCGTCCACAATTTCTTAATAACATATGAACATCCAATGTAACTGAATATGCGTGTATGTATGTGTAATATAATTTCACACACACACACACACACACACACACACACACACACACACACACACACACACACACACACTCTCTCTCTCTCTCTCTCTCTCTCTCTCTCTCTCTCTCTCTCTCTCTCTCTCTCTCTCTCTCTCTCTCTCTCTCTCTGTATATGTGTATAAAATATATAAAACGTGTGTAAAAAATATATAATATAAAATATTAATTGCAATTTGCCATGAATTTTGTTTTAATATATATATCTGTATATATATTTTTTTTGTATACGTCAGCATTACACAAACATATAGTTTCTTCTGTAAAACAAACCCCCAAAACTACTGAAACCTTGTACAAAGAGTAGAAATTAGTTTGACAGAGAAAGATGGTTGTTTTTTTCTCCTGTACGGGTTTAACGGGTAATTCATTAACTCTTGTGACTAATGTAAGCTGTTCCCGTACTAAAAACCAGCCACGCGAGCTCGCGCTGCGAACGGTCTCACGTGTTTATCTTCTGCTGCTGTGGGCAATCTTGCTTGATATTTGATGAAGAGCGCCCTCTACTGGCCTCCGTATGCATCGGTCGCAAACTCCTCTTTTTTTTTTTACCTGACAATTGTTGATCGCTTCCAGCGTGGGAAAACGTTCGTTCTGTTTTAATCAGCAATTGTTAGTTCGCCATGGCCGTTACACAGGCATGTCTGCAACAGTGGTTAAAACCAACGGCGCGCCATAACCATCCATAATGGATTTCCATAATGTTCGACACGCTTTGTTTTGCCTGGCAATAATAAAATAATAAATCGCGAAGAGCAATCGCTCCAGATTTTCATTGTTTCATGTGGATTTAATATTCCGAACACAAGAAAAAGAGAGAAAAAAAGAGAGAAAATATCCTAGGACCGAAATTGTCGAAGACGGTTTTTTCCACCGAGTTGGTGATTATTTTTTGCTTACATCTCGTCAGTGGATGCGGAATTCCAGCTTTTGTGCCGTCGTCATTAAAATTTCATATTGGAATTTTATCTTTTGTGAGGCTTTTTATAAAAAATGTTTTGAGTGCTGTACGGTGATAGCTTACTCGTGGTGATAATTCAGGTACATGTTTATGTAGGCTAGAGAAAAGTGAAAAGAAAATCGTGAGAGAGAAAAAACAAAAACACACTTTGTGAGGAGCTACAATACAGACCTACACTATTGTAAATGTCACTATGAGAAGTTTTGTCTTTTTGTTCCAGTGGATAAATAATTAAAGAGGACAGACAGAGAGACGGACGAGGGGATACAGAGACATAGGTAAGTGAACGTATTTAACATTTAGCAATCTGTTGGAATATTTACATTGGAATAGTTAGTCATAGTAGCGACATGCTGTTATATATGTCTTACTTAGTTGGTTTCTGTGTGGTTTAATTCGCTGCCATGTGAATTTCGCGTGAATACATGGAAAGAAAGAAATGTTTTATTTAACGACGCACTCAACACATTTTATTTACGGTTATATAGCGTTAGACATATGGTTAAGGACCACACAGATTTTGAGAGGAAACCCACTGTCGCCACTACATGGGCTACTCTTTCCGATTAGCAGCATGGGATCTTTTATTTGCGCTTCCCACAGGCAGGATAGCACAAACCACGGCCTTTGTTGAACCAGTTATGGATCACTGGTCGGTGCAAGTGGTTTACACTACCCATTGAGCCTTGCGGAGCACTCACTCAGGATTTGGAGTCGGTATCTGGATTAAAAATCCCATGCCTCGACTGGGATCCGAACCCAGTACCTACCAGCCTGTATACCGATAGCCTAACCACGACGCCACCGAGGCCGGTACATGGATTAAAGCTCATCCTCCATACCCAACCAGAGTACTATAGTTAGCGATACGACAAACTGCAAGGACGTTTTGAGCAATCCAATTATTTTTGGTGTAGTAGGATTTAAATAAAACACATTGAAAATATGTTTTAGCCATTGTCTGCTTTTGACATTTAGCCATTGTCATACTCGAGGGGGAAGGGGTATAAAAAAAAACAGTCATCGGTTTCGGCCTCGATTTTCGGAGCGATCTTAGCGCTAAGATCACCTTTCCTGTCTGTGAGAAAGTGCATATAAAAGATCCATTGCTACTAATGGGAAAAACTTAGTGCGGGTTTCTTCTCTAAGACTGTCAGACTTACCAAATGTGTGACATTCAATAACCGTTCATTAATAAATCAATGTGCTCTAGATGTGTCGTTAAACAAAACAAACTTAACTTTTTGACGCTAAGGTAGCTATGCACTTACGGTGATCTTAGTGTTAAAGATTTGTAAAACGGGCCCTAGTTTTACGTAATGCAATTTTTATTCTTATTAAAAATATATTTTATTACATGTTATTTTTAATAAGCATGATTGTTTTCTGACTCTTGTTCAGTTCAAACCATTGTTTGGTATTCCAATTCTGTAGTGTCGTGTACTATAATATTATAGTTTGAATTAAATGTGTGTTGATCATAAATTCATTTATATAGATCTAGTTACCATTGTACGTTTATTTGACACTCAATAGCCGATGTATCTTTCGTCCTGGGGTGTCATTAAACATTTATTCATTCGAATTCAATTTGAATTTATAAAAATACTGTTTTTCTCACGTATACTGTGTTGTTGTTTTCCCATTCCATGTTTTTGTAAACATGTAGATACACAGATCAAGTAAACATGTATTCAGTTATCTGCTTTTATTAAATGTCACGTCAAATCCATTGTATTTATGATTGATGGTAGTAATCTAATGAAAATACACCTGCCATTTGAATACCATTAACATTTTGTTTGTATTTACACCTATCAATCGACTTTACTTTGGAGTACTTGTCGAGTCAGCTGTCATTAAAAATGTATGATAAAATAAAGTAGTGTTACCAAATGATATCATATTCTTGTGGCAGTATCTCAACATAGATCGGTGATTCACTTTGGGGATGGAAAACTGCGCCTGAAAGAAGTGATAGTGTTACATGTACAAAGTAGGTAGATGTCCATGTATACGAATTATCAAATGTTTGACAACCAATAGCCGACAATCAATTAATCATCTGCTCTAGTGGTGTAGTTAACCAAAACAAACTTTAACTTTTGCTCTCCTGTATAGACCCTTAAGTGGTTTCTTCGCTCCAGGCAGTTTTTGTCTTCTTTTGGCTGTGAAAAACTACATATGAAAATCCCTTTGCTGCTAATCAGGGATGTGGTGTAGTGTAGGAGGCGCGGATCTAAGATTTCTAATAGAGGCCAGTAACATTAATGTAGTTTGGTGGCGTCAATAAACAAAGACTCCTCACATTATAATTATACAAAGGCAAAATTAATTACTTGACAAAATAGAAGGCCTCTCCCGAGTAGCGTATTAACGCGCCTATATTCAGTTGAGCTTTAGGCACGTCTGTCCTGGGCACAATCTCTGACTTCACTAGTGACTGAATTCGGAACTCTAACCGATGTGGGCCATCACATTTCTTACGCCTGAAAAATGTTTGTGGGAACCCGTCCCTACATACAAAAAAAGGCCGATCCTAGTTAAAAATATATATATATATATATATATATATATATATATATATATATTATTTAATATATATGTAGGTGAAAAGAGTACATACACAACATATTACCTAGATCCGTAGAGGCGAATGTAGTTTTATAAAAATGATTGTTTTCTGAATACTCCGGGAAACGTACATTTTCTAGGGATTATTTCAATATTTATATTTCATTAAAAATAGTGTTTAAACTACAAATATTTTCTTCATGTTCATGTTCATCAATATATTTATGGTATTATAACGTCAATTATGACACGTATGATATTATTGTTATATTACCTGTCAAATATGGAGCCGTTAAATATATCTAATAGCTTCTGATTATACAACGTGCTGAAGTGTCGTTAAACGAACATGCATCCTTGATTCGCGCAGCTTTTCATTTATTCATTTCATAATTTATTTTCGTGCTTATATCCAATTAAGGTTCAAGGACGCTGTCCTGGTCACACATACGTCAGCTACCTGGGCTGTCTGTTCAGGACAGTGGGTTAGTGGTTAGTGTGAGAGAAGTCGGTATAGTGGCCTTACACCTTACTATTGAGTCGTTAAAACTCACTCTGGGTGGAAGCCGGTATCGCAGGGCGAACCCAGTACCTACCATCCTTAAGTTCCGATGGCTTAACCAACGCACCACCGAGGCCGGTCCTCGAATCTCATCCCTTAACACGAATTAACGAAGCTTGCTCTCTTGTTGCCTGGCAGGTCTGTTCGGCGTGTAATTTAATCAAGGGTGAGATAAAGAAGCTAACACAAACAAGACCAAAGTAAGTTTTATCTAGGAATCTTGACACGTGAAAGTTACCTGTGCATGTACAAAAAGTCTGCAGAGTTCGCCAACATGGGAAGGGCGGATTTGGCCAATTTAACACGATAATCAGCCATCATTAGTGCTAGCTTATTAGTTCCAATTCTGTGTTTAATTAGCTTTCCGTGTAGATTAGTCATGTACAAAGTGCTGGCTATAACACTGTGAAATCTAAATCTCTACATCGCAATGTTCTGCTCTAAATAGCAACTACACTGTTGAGATCTGAAGTACCCATTTTTCTCCCATTTCGAACAGTGGTCCTTGATTAATTTATCAAAGGTTATAGTATGTTGAAGTTAATGGTATTTTGTTTAACGACACCACTAGAACACATTGATTTATTCATCAGCAGCTATTGGATATCAAACCATTTGGTACTTCTGACATAGGTCAATGTAAACCCGCTACATTGTTTTTTTTAAATGTATACCAAGGATCTTTTATATATACTTCCTCTCAGCACATACCATGGACTTGATGTCGTGGGTCACTGGTTGAGACGGGAGTTGTAGTATGTGCTCTCCTGTCTATAGGAAAGTGCATTTTAAGATCTCTTGCTGCTGTTTGAAGTTATCTTTTCTATAGCTGCGAGTTTTGTCTCTTAACGTTTAACTCTGTTTTGTTTTACCAATATCATAATTACCGTATGTTTGACATCAAATATCCACTGATTAAATTATGCGCTGAGGTACCGTTACACAAACACTCCTTTCCTTTGTTCTCTGGGTATTTACCGACAGACAATTATGTAGACTAACAGTATACAAGAAGGTGGTAAAGGTCGCCCAGTCCACTCCAATAACGTTCGATGTTTGTTTTTGTCGGATCGCTATGGAACTGTGCCGTCGGGTCGATGTATTCAAGTCTGTCTCTCAGAGTATTGGTGTTACAAGCGCGCGGGCATCAATCAACATACGCACGGGCATCGATCGACACACGCACGTGCATCGATCAACACACACACAAACGGGCAACGCCCGTGTATCAGTAAAGGAATTATTGGGACAGATATTGAATGAACGTAAGAACGTATTATCGGTAAGAACGTATCATCCACACCACTTTTATCACATATTATATAATATTGTAAGAACTTAAAAGGACGTGCCATGAAACCTGTGTTAAGCAACCACTATATAGAGTGTATTAAGCAGACTTTTTTTTAACGACAGTTGGCTCGTTCCAATAAGTGCAAACACAAATGGTCAAAGGCCGTGGTATGTCTTTCCTGTCTGTGGCAAAGTGCATATAAAAGATCCCTTGCTGCATTAGGGAAAAGGTAGCGGGTTTCCTCTGATGACTACGTGTCAGAATTAACAAATGTCTGACATCTAATACTCGATGATTCATTAATCAATGTGCTCTAGTGGTGGCATTAAACAAAACAAACTTTAGGATAGATGGTTGCTATACAGCGTTAATCAATTTTAAAATATTCAAGAAAACGTTCAAGAGCCGTTTTCTTGATCATCAATTCATCATCACATCTCTACGATTGTTTGACACCCAATAGCCGATGTATTTTTGTGCTGGGGTGTCGTTAAACATCCATTCATTCATCCATCCATTCATTCATTCATTATTTGTGCACTGTGATCATACGTTAGACACCAAATAGTCATAGTTTAAAATGAGGTGTCCTTATATTTATTTATTTCCTTTCCTTTATTCGGGTGATTTAATAGAGGTGATACTGTACAAAATGGTTTACAAAGATATGGTGACATCTAGACGGCTTCTCAATATAGGTGTGACTATATATGAAAAAGACGACAAATATTTAAGCCAGATGCGACAAAGGAAACGAAGCCGACAACGGAAAAGAAGACGGGAGAAAAAAGCTATTAGTACCCCGAAAAGTATCCCTTTTTACGGCAGACATTGATGATTATTTCGATATGGCAATTTTTTGCTTCATTTTAAGTTCTTTTCACCTTGGTTAACAACCGAGGAAATATAATAGGGATAGATGTAACTCCGGCTACCCTTTATACGACGATTCCTCACTATATCGTGGGAACGTTCAAGTCGGGTTTTGTTCGCATCCGCGGGGAAGGTGTGTAACTGAAAAGACAGCTGAGATAATGCCGGATCTCTGTCATCTAACATTCACGGAGTCCACGATCACAATAAACAGACGTTCGCGACTAGGTGGAGAGAGACAGAGACAGACTGACAAAACACGCAGGTCTGTGGTCAAACTGTGATGAGCAGACGAGGTGTATTACGTTAATGATGACAATGTGGCGAACAGGTGATCGCTTGGTGTTCACATTTTGCTGAAACACTATAAAATATGGATGGTGACAGTGGGTAGTGGTGGTGGTGGAGCCCGCTACCGATTCCGGTCGGGCTGCCGTTGCTCCCTTGCACTTTGCAGTGCGGGCGGTCCCCTCTTCCACCCACCCCAGCCCTTTCCCTGTACTGGACGGAGGAGCCGGTCGAGGTCGACACCTGCGCCCAGGACAGACGTGCGCTACAATAGTTTGTTCTGAATGTGCACGTAAAACACTATGACATGACATGGTGGTGGTGGTGATGGTGATGATGATGATGATGATGATGATGACGATGATATATGATGATGTTACATGTAGTAATGATGTTATAATATAGAATTAAAAGACATCGCCCCAAGTACCACCACTCTCTTTTTTTTAAAAACCAAATAAAAAATCAAACAATCAATCAATGAAACAAACAAATCAATAAATAAATAAAGTCTGTTTTATACTCCATAGGTTGTTAGACTCTTAACAATGTTTTTGTTTGTGTGTCGTGATGGAACCATAGTGAAATATTAAAGATTTCCTGAACAGACAATCATTTGTAAGCATGCGATGTTATGGCGTACCGGATGCAATTTAAACTATTTGTATAGAAACATGTTTTTAATTATTTAATGTCTGCCAAGCTTTGTTAGTTTTTCTGTTTAATTCCTCTGAACGGTGAAAAAGCCTTCGACTCCACCTCTAATACAATAAGCATTTGGCTAAACTGTGCTGACATCAGTTTCGAATTAAATGTTCTTGATATGTCTTGATAACGTGCCGTGTTAGTGCAACAGTTAATTCCGTGAATGACAAATGGCAGATATAGTACTTCTGCAACTTCCAACAGCTGCTTTCTTTAATTTGCTATATTTATGTGTGCATGTGTATATACATACGCTCGGGTAATACCCACTTACTTAGGCATCGAGTTTCAAATATGCACCAACAACAGCTGAAATAATGCTTTATATTTACATGTTCAATTTCAAGGAATTGTAATTGCTGTCGTTCGTCTTTTCGACCTTATACATGTATAGCTGCATCTTGGAAACTATTTCCTACAGTCATCCAATCATTGTCTTAGAATTTTTAGTAGATAGAAATGTATATATATATTTAGTTTGTATCGGCATATTCAGCAGACCTCCCCACCTCGAAAAAAAGAAAAGAAGGAAATGTTTTATTTAACGACACACTCAAGACATTTTATTTACGGTTATATGGCGTTAGACATATGGTTAAGGACCACACAGATATTGAGAAAGGAATCCCGCTATCGCCATTTCTTGGGCTACTCTTTTCGATTAGCAGCAAGGGATCTTTTATAGGCACCATCCTACAAACAGGATAGTACATACCACGGCCTTTGTTACACCAGTTGTGGAGCACTGACTGGAACGAGAAATAGCCCAATGGGCTACCGACAGGGTTCGATCCCAAACCGACCGCGCATCAAGCGAGCGTTTTACGTCCCTTCCCAAAAGAAAAGAAAAAAAAGCTTAATATTACAATACTATCAATAAATTGTTTTATTATCTGCGATAACAACAACGATGGATCGAATCTGCTCATTAGCTAAAATGAGAAGCAATGATTTCTCAGAAATGTTTAACAAAAGAATCACAAGACACAAATTAACTGGAATTTTTTTTTTTCAGTTAAAAAAAACTAAATCGATATCGTCTGCTCCCACGCAGTTTTTTTTTCCTTCTAATAACGAACCTGATCAATGACTGCAACAAGTCTAAAAACAGTTTTTTGAAGAATAGCCAGAGTTCTCTCCCATACCGTCGAGAAGCAGAAAGAAAATTCGGAAGTTAGGAAGACGGCGCATATTTGTGAATACATGTTCCTGTGTATCCGGAAATTAAACGCTGACCCTGGACTGCTGTCTGGAGTATCAGAGGTCGTTCGATCGATGGACGTCTCTGTTTGAATATTCTATTCCAGACACTGGTCCACGTCTCAACCTGTTGGTCTGGAAGAGGCATGAACTTTAGATCATTCTTGTCTACCCCAGTGCCCCGTTCCCTGGATAGTCTACCCTTCTGCCCCGTTCCCTGAATAATCTACCCTTCTGTCCCGTTCCCTGGATAGTATTATGAAATAGGTTTCTCACCCCCTGAACATTTTTCTTACCTAAAAAGTTTTTTGTTTAACGACACTACTAGAGCACATTGATTTATTAATTATTTGTTATTACGTTTGATAATACATGTATTTGATATATAGTCTAAGAGAGAAAACGCACTACATTTTTCCATTAATAGCAAGGGATCTTTAATGTGCACCAAACCAGATTGCACATACCACGCCCATTGAGCCCCAACCAACGGTGATCGATCCTACACCGACCGCGCTTTACCACTGGGGTATGTCTCGCCCCTCCCCCTTTAACTAAATGTATAGCGCCCATAAACTGTTGTGAACAATGCTATAGCTTCTAGACTGTATAACAAAACTTAAGACTTTGATAAAGTATTGTCCTGCCAAACACGTGTGCTGGACGTTATGCAGGGTGGGGGAGGTCTAGACTATGACAAGCGAGGTTTCAATGGTTTTTGGTCATGCTTCTTCGGAAAATATATTGGGGGGGGGGGGGGGGGAGTGGTAAAGCGTTCGCTTGATGTGCGGTCGGTCTGGGATTGATCCCCGTCGGTCTGGGATTGATCCCCGTCGGTCTGGGATTGATCCCCGTCGGTAGGCCCATTGGCTATTTCTCGTTCCAGCCAGTGCACCACGACTAGTATATCAAAGGGCGTGGTATGTACTACCCTGTTTGTGGGATGGTGCATATAAAAGAACCCTTGCTGCTAATCGAAAAGAGTAGCCCATGAAGTGGCGACAGCGGGTTTACTCTCTCGATCTGTGTGGACCGTAACCATATGTCTGACGCCATATAACCGTAAATAAAATGTGTTGAGTGCGTCGTTAAATAAAACATATCTTTCTTTTCCTGTTACTAAAAAACCGTAAAATGTGCCGGATTTGCGACAAGTTTTTTAATATGCTAATTTTGGATCTATTTTCGGCACAAAGAGCACGACTGTCAAGTTTACGGTCTCTTTTTTTGTGCATGTTATGTGTATCTGCCCAGAGGAAGTATTCCGTTAATTAAAATACAAATGTTAGTCTTCTATTTAAATCAGTTTAAACAGGGCGACCGTTTCGGCAAACGTCGGTGTTGGCGATATGGTATGCTCATTAGAAGAAATCCAAACAGTCGTGCGGCGAAATCAATGTTTTGTTTTGGCGAAACGCGGGCACCTCCAGCCAGGCTCGCCTAGCGTGCTCCGCCCGACCACACAGAGTCCAGGTACCACACTGTGTACCGCCCACCCCCATAGGTAACAAGTTCATGAGCTCTTCAGGACTGTCAGAATTTAATTAATTTTCATTGCTGCATCATCATCCCGAAACATCTGTAATCAACGTGGTGTTCAAAGTTTTAACTGCGAATTGTTTGGTAACGAGTGTGACCACATTGGAATCACTTTATGGAAAATACTACATATATGATACTTTGGTATGGTATGATACTACATATATTGTACTTTGATATGGTATGATACTACATATTTAGGTGTGTTCTGTTACCATCTTCATCAAGATAGTGACATATATTAAATCAAATATTTGATAAATATATTAATAAAATAAATATTTAAAAATTTCATTAGCAAATTTGGAACTGAGAAAAGATTATTTAAAAAATGTCTATAAACATTTTAACTGTACCACGGCGATAGGACATCAACAATGACAACAGTTTTCTGCGGGATATGTAGATGGTCTTCATATATTTCATTATCATACCAATCCTTCCAGTGGTAAAGCGCTCGCTTGATGCACGGTCGGTTTGGGATCGACCCCCGTCAGTGGGCCCATTGGGCTATTACTCGTCCCAGCCCGTGCTCTACAACTGGTGTAACAAAGGCCGTGGTATGTACTATCCTATCTGTGGGATGGTGTATATAAAAGAAAACTTGCTGCTCATCGAAAAGAGTAGCCCATGACGTGGCAACAGCGGGTTTTCTCTCTCAACATCTGTGGCCCATCACCATATGTCCGACGCCATATAAACGTAAATAAAATGTGTTGAGTACGTCGTTAAATAAAACATTTTCTTCCTTCCTTCCTAGCAAAGCATTAAATTATTTCATTAATTTCACAGAAAGAAAAATGCATGTATCAATAAGTGTGAATAACAATAAAATGTAGACCCGCCCCCCCCCCCCAAAAAAAAAGAAAAAAAAAGAAAAAAAAAAGAGTAAATCTGTTTTCTGTGGGAAAGTGCATATGAATTATCCTTTACTGCTAACGAGGAACATGTTGAAGGCTCCCCTCTGAAAACTTTGCGTCAGAATTATCAAATGTTTAGCATCCAATAGGTAATGATCAACAATTGATCAATGTGTTCTAGTGGTGTTATTAAACAAAACAAACTTTTAAGTTTATTGAACCTGTTTTTGTTTTAATAATAACGAGTAACATTAATAAGACTTTGATTGCCAGACACGGGGAGCATTGTATTGCTAACCTAAACACAGCACCGCCGTCGCTATTGTCGGATCTCCAGCCGATCTTTGCATTCAGAGTGGTATCGTGGCAAGAACTTATTTCTGGGAAACTTTGATCGTGCGTTATCTATGATTCACGCTGTTTGGCAACGCCATGTCATGTTTGTTACCCTATCGCGCACGCCACACACAATCATCACCGGGGTGTGCATATGATTGCTTTGTACGCACCCCACAGTACGCTTTTAA
This sequence comes from Gigantopelta aegis, assembly GCF_016097555.1. Classification (NCBI taxonomy): domain Eukaryota; kingdom Metazoa; phylum Mollusca; class Gastropoda; order Neomphalida; family Peltospiridae; genus Gigantopelta; species Gigantopelta aegis. The sequence goes on from NC_054702.1 coordinate 63,600,876, forward strand.
TAGTCGTGCCCTTGTCCATGCCCCTTGCCCTTTCTCCTGTCCGTGCATATTAACATCCCAATTTCGCGGTTGATTTGAATTTGTTTACTCAGCGGATTTTTTTTTGTTTTCCCCTCACACTTTTTTCTTGTTTATATGTCTGTATATTCACTCACGGATGCACGCGCGCGCACGTTGACATCTCTTGTATAACCTGATGTTTTATTAGCTAAGTTTGTTTTGTTTAACGACACCACTAGAGCACATTGATTTATTAATCATCGGCTATTGATGTCAGATTTGGTAATTTTGACATATATTCTTCAGGAGGAAACCCGCTACATTTTTCCATTAGTAGCAAAGGATATTTTATATGCACCATCCCACAGACAGGATAGCACATACCACGGCCTTTGATATACCAGTCGTGGTGCACTGGATGGAACGAGAAATAGCCCAATGTGCCCACCGACGGGGATCGATCCTAAACCGACCGCTTTACCACTCGACTACGTCCCGCCAGCTGTTTTATTAGTATGTTTCTTTTAGTTATTTCAAAGGAATCCTTGATACAGACTTCATCGTTTAAGAGGAACTATTTATCTGGCGGCTCCCCAGAAACTAGATCAATTAGTAATTCTTAGCTCCCCTTAGATTGTGAATTAAAATTAAAAAGAAAACTAAAACGATCAATGCTCAATATGCTAATATCTTAAAGGGCTCTCCAAATCTAATTTAATCACTCCCTTCAGGGGTTGTCGTTAAAACATCCATTCTATTCTATTCTATTCACTCCCTTCAGGGGGTGTCGTTAAAACATCCATTCTATTCTATTCTATTCACTCCCTTCAGGGGGTGTCGTTAAACATCTATTCTATTCTATTCTATTCTATTCACTCCCTTCAGGGGGTGTCGTTAAACGTCTATTCTATTCTATTCTATTCTATTCTACTCACTCCCTTCAGAAACCGGCCTCGGTGGCGTCGTGGCAGGCCATCGGTCTACAGGCTGGTAGGTACTGGGTTCGGATCCCAGTTGAGGCATGGGATTTTTAATTCAGATACCGACTCCAAACCCTGAGTGAGTGCTCCGCAAGGCTCAGTGGGTAGGTGTAAACCACTTGCACCGACCAGTGATCCATAACTGGTTCAGCAAAAGCCATGGTTTGTGCTATCCTGCCTGTGGGAAGCGCAAATAAAAGATCCCTTGCTGCCTGTCGTAAAAGAGTAGCCTATGTGGCGACAGCGGGTTTCCTCTCCAAATCTGTGTGGTCCTTAACCATATGTCTGACGCCATATAACCGTAAATAAAATGTGTTGAGTGCGTCGTTAAATAAAACATTTCTTTCTTTCTTTCACTCCCTTCAGGGTATTTTTGACGGCGACGTGTGTTGATATTTTCTTTTCTTTTTCTGGTGTTTTTTTTTCTTTTCTTTTTCTTATTATTTATTTATTTATTTTGCCTTTGTGTTTTAACCATCAAAAAGTCTAAATTAAACCACTAAATTTTAAACTGTATGTGATCAAATTCATCGTATTTGAATTTTAAATCGCCTCTGGTTTTCTCGTTTTAATACTAAACGATAAGGGGCAGCCACCCCGTATCGTTCCCTCTTCGTATCCCGCGACTTTGAACAAGGTCACGTTGTCAGGTCTCCTTGAGCACGTCCCCCACCGACCACCCTGCCTACATGATCACCTTGTTTACCACCTACGACCTCTGGGTCTTGTCCAGGTGTCCCGGGAAACAAAGATGGTTGTAGTACATGTGATGGATCGGGCACGTGCGTCTGTTGAAGCACGCGACTCATCTCGAGTGCCTGCACCACATGTAGTGTCCGCGTTATTGCATGCTGTGGTGTTAATGGTAAAGACAGGGCCGTGGCTTATATGCTGCTGAGCTAATCAAATCACCTTTCAACTTGATATTAATGTTAAGAATCGTCATCTTCGAAATCGTTTCTAAACATTTGTCGTCATTTTGAAAATAGTCTAATAAGTGAAAACAAATCAGAACGATCATACAATTTCATTTAAAAAAATAATAATAATCAGTTTTAGTTGCTTATAGCTTATACCAAATAAGAAAGAAAAAAAACCCACTAGATTTTTAACAAAATGTTAAGAAGAGAAAGGATAATAAATACCATCGTATTAAACTTTCATTTCTGTAGAACTGACTTTAAAGATACATTTTCCATTATTTCAATTCATTCTGTTCTTTGCGTACCTTTGAGAGTGAAAATGGTATTTAATTACGAGTAAGGATTGCCCGTTTTAAAAGCATCTTGTGGATACGGTTTCACTATTTGAGAAATTCATGGTTTAAGCAATAGAAGCTATAGAAAAAAGGAACGGTCTTTCTATTTTTGATGCCACTCTGTAATTATCACGTCGGCGTCCATGTTTACACTGGAGGTTTCAGAAATGTTACGCTTTGGCGTTTACGTTTCCCGCCAAGAATTTTTTTCAGAAGAATCGTGTAGATAAATTTCACATTGGAATTTCTTTCATTACTTCTTTGTGTTAATTAAAAGTATTCATTCCGCAGAAAGCTCAGGAATTTTAGGTTTTTTGATTAATACATAATACGTATGTGTCACTGATTTTCAATTGTCGATGGAATTACAACTCTTCAGATGTCAATAGAATCATAACGAATGACTAAATTATTTTTCTGCTAAAATTCCAAGGATTCCTGTGCGATTTTTGTAACGATCAATGACATTTTTCTCCAGTAGTTTCTCTTGTTCTGACGAGTTCCATGAGATGAAGCACGCCATTATATCGCCTTCAGTCTAAACTTTTAGAGCCATAAAGCGTCCCTTTGTGCGAAGAAATTAAACTATGTTCCAGCACGGAACCCTTTTCTTGTTGAAAGTCAAACATTGAAATTTATTCCCGTCATCTTTCATCGGAATGGCTCTAAATCAGTGGCCCTAGTGTTGCTCTTGTCACAGTATTTCTCCTGCCATTCTTCTGTTTGCGAATGCTCTCCGATTCTCCGGTATCAATCGCTGAAAAGATGAAATATTAATATTAATATTTATTGACGATGGCATGCGCTTATATTGACAACAAGAGCCACTCACGGGGCCCCTTGGCATTCCACCGCCCAAACCATTGTTTTTCATAAATTTCAGTTATTTTCGACAGCGGTCTCCCTCTCGGAAGAAGAAGAAGTCAGAATCTGTTATTTATTTCGGTAGCGTGTCGTCGGTAGACATTTCTTCCTATTTGGTTCTTCTCCGCAGACATGTTTCTTTGACCACTAGTTATTTATAGCTATTGTCTTTCATGGTGTAACGGCAAGTTGTAGACGTTTGACAGATCCGTTTGTCGGAATTTTGTTTGTCAAGTGTATTTCTTATTTATGTTGGCAATAACTACAACAGTAATAAAATACACAACAATGTTATTCGAGTAGTTTTAGTTACTCGGTATTTATTCAAGAAAATACCAATGAAATATTTATCGTTAAAAGGAACCAGAAAGTTTCCAAAGTTGTTTTGTCAAACTGCTGTAAATTATTTTCTGAAATTATTTGATGGGACTAAGCACCTTTAGTAATACATTATATATAACATGTTCCTGGGCTGAACTAAATCCCGCATGGCATGTATTTCCATGATTGTAACATGCTGTTAGGAAATTGCATCAGTCGGTTGAGTGCTCGCTTGAGGTGCTTGCGTCTCTGGATCGAACCACCTCAGTGGATCCATTCAGCTGATTGGATTTATTCTCGTTCCAACCAGTACACCACAACTGGTCAAAGGCTGTGGTATGTGCTTTCCTGTCTGTGGGAAGGTGCATATAAACATCCCTTGCTGTATTAGATAAAATATAGCGCTTTTCCTCTAATGACTACGTGTCAGAATTACCAAATGTTTGACATCCAATAGCCGATGATTAATTAATCAATGTGCTCTAGTGGTGTCGTTAAACAAAAGAAACGAGCATTAAGTGCATCTAAAGAATACAGTTTGGGTCTGCTGCTAATGAAGAATGACCTTTGTTGCGCCAACGAGTTCCTTCTCTAACACATTTTCAAAAATATATAAAAAATACCCCAAAACGCATGTTGACCCCTGACACCTATATAACAGGTTTGGCTGTACAGTTTCATGAACAAACTGAAACAATGACCACGTTTTATGTAGTACTAGTATTATACCTTCCGTCAGAAAGACATCGCTGTGGACTACTTAAAAGAGTGCAAATTTAAATTGTTTGTGCAAACAACAGTGAACTAAGGAACTCTTCAAATATGCGCAGGAGTCAAATCTCCCAACTACTTGTTTGTCTTCGATGGGGTGTGCGAAAAAAAAAGAACGACTTGGCTTAGTGGTAGAGCGTCCGCCTGGAATACGACGAATCGTAGTGTCGATACCATAGAGGATGTATCATTGTTGTCCTCTTAGTCGACATTAGTGCCCCCCACCATTTTTTTTATCAGTAGGCCCCTACTTTACAGCTAGTATATCAAAAGATGTGATATGCTGGTATGCTGATTTTTCTGTATATGGGAAACTGCATATAAATGCAATTGCAGCTAATAAAACATTAATAGTATCTGTTGAAGTAACACATTTTTGTCTCTGAAACCAATCTTTAATCTGTGCCCTGTTTGCATGCCAGGTACTGATGATTAATTCTAGTAGATGGATTAAAAAAAAAAAAAAAGTAACGATCTTATCATCTCTCGGAAATGAAAATCGGCAAGTTTAATCAGCTTGAATCAATTTAGTCATAGGACATGTAATCTATTTGTTTTGTTTCCAAGCGTACAGTAGAGTTTGGGGAGAAAGGAGGGGGGGGGGGGGGACACACCTTGACAGAGGAGCGAGTCCAGACATTTTTCTTCTAATCAGAGCGATGTGCAGTGAGTGAAAGAACACACAAGGAAGACGCACAGCCTTGTGGACGACATCGGTCCGCGGCGTGGCCGGCATTCCCAAGCCGTGGCGCAGCGAGTGAAAGTAAATGTCGGCAGCAGAATACATCCCTTGAGCAACCAGTCTATTTATTTAAGGTGAAACAATAGGGGGGAATGATAAACGTTGTGTTTGCCCTACATGCTGTGTTTAACAAGACTCGGTAGAGAGCACGCCACTGTTTGGACTCTCCACTTTGTTTCATCTAGCTTCCAATATTTGCCTTATGCCCGTCCGGCTACAATAACACTCTTCATTGCGAGGCGTACAGGACCGAACGGCCGTGCTTAATGTCGAAAACAATTTACAGTGGGTTCAGACAATGGTGGATGATTTGTTGTCACCACCACGGTCCACCACCCCCCACCCCCCTCCCCAAGAAAAAAAAATTTACTTAACAAAGTTTGAGATCTGTGGGAAAGTCCCCATTTGATGGAAAGTGGACAGCAATTCCAAGAATCGTCCCCGTATGAGGAACAGACGAGTCAAAATGAAGGGAAATACCTGTGTCATCCCAAGTTATTGATTCAAGCGCCGGCGACGCTTGTCTTGGAATAGAATGGAATTAACTTTAATATCGGATAAGACCCGGCCTGCATAACATTTGTTTTTATCCAAGGTCGATGATTTTACAGTTGCTGATTTCTTTAATACTATTTTTTTTCACTCTCTCTCCTTTCGTTCACCCGACGAAGCATGCACGATCGTATCGGACAATAGGCTTTTGTATTTAATTGGCGACCTTGCTCGTGTTTCAATTTGGCTTTGCGTTTCGAGTTTTTGTTGCCTTTTTCAATGTCATAGTGTGGGTAATCTTGTATTAGCAGGCAGTGATGATAATTTCAACGAAAAGTGAAACGTAGTATACTTAGTGGAGAATGTCTGGTTGACTAAAAATAGAAAACAAGTCAACCTTGATCACATCTAGACAGACAGAACTGAGATTCTGCTTGTATAAACACAACAGCCACTCCAACTATACTGCTACCATCACCACCACCACCACCACCACCACAACTACAACCACAACTACAACAACTACAACAACTACAACCACAACTACAACTACAACTACTACTACTACATATTTATATTATGATTGCTGCTTAATTAGAACAACATTTTGGTGCTCATAATGTTTTGGTTTCTCTTGCGATCGGGGGTTGGGGGGGGGGGGGGTGCGTAGCCCAGTGGTAAAGCGCTCGCTCGATGCGCGGTCGGTTTAGGATCGATCCCCGCCGATGGGCTCATTTGGGCTATTTCTCGTTACAGCCAGTGCACCACGACTGGTATATCAAAGGCCGTAGTATGTATTGTCTGTGGGTCGATGCATATAAAAGATCCCTTGCTGCTAATCGAAAAGAGTAGCCTATGAAGTGGCGACAGCGGATTTCCTCGTTTAATATATGTGTGGTCCTTAACCATATATCTGACGCTATATAACCGTAAATAAAAAATGTGTTGAGTGCGTCATTAAATAAAACATTTCTCCTTCTCTGGTCGATCGAAAAATTAATTAGGTATATCAGCACATCATCGGGTATTTTTGACCTTAGAAAGGTTAAGCGGTAGTGTCATCATTTTAAGACCGGAATGTATTGAAATTAATTCAATGTATGCATTAAATTGATATCTATACCTTGCTTCCAATCATTAAGATAACACACTGCAGGTTTTCATTCAAACACTAGCCCATCTCTATCAGACAGCGTACCAACGTCATAATTGGATATAAGCACAGAAATGAATGATAATCATCATCATTATGATGAAGATGATGATCAAATGTGTGCATATAAAGCTACAACATCCAGTCAAATTAATATACTAACTACCCTTAAACACATTGCTGTCTTTGGATGCATATGTACAGTTCTGACTGCAAATGGTTTATGTATTTTAAGTCATAATTTGATACAACCACAGAAATGCTGCTGCTGCTGATGATGATGATGATGACGATCATCATCATCATCATCAACAACATGAAATGTGTGCCTGTAAAGCTACAATATCATGGAACATCCATGATATGTCTACATGTATTTCTTGTTTGAACACGGAAGGGCGTCGACGGTAATATTCTTGTTTCACAACCACTGCACGCAACAGCACTGGTCACTGGTTCGGCTCGGCTAGGCTTCAAGCAAAAACTTCATATTCTTTGTCGAGGAGTCGTGCACTAGTTCAGAAACATATGTACAAAACATGCTCAAGCTGTCTTGCCTAAATGTTTGGATAGGGCACCAAAGTAAGAATTTGACCCGCTCTTGTTACCGGAAGCGTATGTAACACGTCGCATATTGTCCGCTGTGGGAGACCTCTGTTCGCCCTGTAATAAAGGTAGAAATAATTATACAGAATATTACGAATGGCGCCGCCTCTGTCATAATGAGGCCTCGTTTGGGTGGCGTCTTTGCACTTTGCACCATTGGCCCTGGCTCTGTTCAGTCAGGACAGTTTGTTACCCATACCTGTCAGGAGCGTATATTCATATTTTTCTAACTATACTCATATTTACTATTTCCCTTTTAAAGGCAGGATCTGACTCCGTAGACAACTAGAACGCTCGCCTGAAGTGCTTGAATTGAAGGTTCGAATCCCTTCGGTGGACCCATTCTCTGATTTGTTTTTTAACTTTTGAATTTTTACATTGATTTGGTCATCTGACCTTTGTTTCACACCCAATGTCAGCAAATGTATTCTTTGAGCTAGCGTGTAGTTAAACATCCATATATTCATTCCCACCTTGTATTGGGGCTTGGGTTCAAAACCAATGCGTTACATAATTGTTGGGACAGCCTCTTCTGAAGGTTGCATTTTTGAGACAATTTATTAGTGGACCTGCGTTGATCACAATACGCCAATTGATCAAAATCAACGCAATCTAATTAAAATTAGCTCCACTATTACATGTGGATCTAACACCAGCCAGTTGGAGCTCATGTCCACCAATCAAAACCTTACTTGCAGAATCCTGACAGTGATTTAAAAATAATTTGAAAACATTCTGAATTATCCTGAGGGTATATGACATGTTTCGTGTGAATTACGAATGCCTTAAAACATGTTTTATTTTATAAAATAAATAATTTGTAATGTAAAACTGAAGACTGATTTAGGTTTTTTTTTAAATAAATAAATAAATAATTTTTAATGTAAAATTGAAGACTGATAACCCACCCCGTACGTATTGGTATGGTTCGCTGTACTGCGGCCACTAAAATAGACTCGCCCGATATTTTTAGAATTTGTATGCTCCCAAATAACGTTATAAAAGGCGAAGTGTGATTGGTCAATATTTAAATTATTATTTACAGACGAAATGTTACCTGGGCATTGGGGACTACGCAGTGTTGTTAATCACTGGCAGGATTCTGCAAGTAAGGTTTTGATTGGTGGACATGAGCTCCAACTGGCTGGTGTTAGATCCACATGTAATAGTGGAGCTAATTTCAATTAGATTGAAATCAACGAAACCAGCAGATTTGTTTTCTCAATTACTTATACAGAATAAAATGCATGAGGAGTATCAGAAGTTTGTATGTTTTCGGAACCTTTCTTGAAGGCCTATATGCCTATTGTTATTAGATGAGCTCCTAAATTCTACTCTTCTTGTTTTTCAAAATCATTTTGCTTCAATTCCCCTCTCAATAATTAATGAAATTTGGTAAAATCTCAATTTTCGATTCTAGCCTTAAATCAGATTAAACCTCCTACCCACAACAGACGTGCTTGAACATACTGAGCTATACTGCACGCTAATTCGTTCCTTGTTCTAGTTCTTCTCATCAGTGTGTCACATTTTTTAGAAAATCCGGAAAAACCTGTCGCCATGCTGACTTGTGTATGGGTACGACACGTGGGTGTGATGTTTAACTTTCTCATCACTCCAAACTGGCCTTTGTTGTTTGCCTCGGACACGAGGGATGGTTTAGACGCCACTTGTCCGGGGATCGCCCTGAAAACATTGCAGTTTACTGATTTGTTACCGCACGATTGAGGCCGGCAATCAACATCTGTCGTGTTTCTCCTTTTTGAGGGAGGGATCTAGCACGGTCGGTGGGTAGAACGCTCGCCTGAGGTGCTTGGGTTGTAGAATCGAACCAACTTCGGTGGACCCATTCTCGATTGGGTTTTCCCGTTTCCAACCAGTGCCCTACGACTGGTATATCAAATGCCGAGGTATGCGCTGTCCTGCCTGTGGGGAAGTAGGTACAAGACCCCTTACTGGTTATGAAAAAATGTAACGAGTTTCTTCTAAGGGTACGTGTCATAAGTTAACAAATGTTTGACACCCAGTAGCCGATGGTCAATCAATGTGTTCTAGTGGTGAATGAGTCCACGTGGGTGATTCGATCCTACGAACACTCTACCGACTGGGCTAGATGCCTGTTAATGAATATTGATTTTTTAAGAGTTAAAGCTTGTTTCGTTTAACGATACGACTACAGCACATTGATTTATTAATCGTCGGCTATTGGATGTCAAACAGTTGGTAATTTTTGTCTCAGTCTTAGAGGAAACCCGCTACATGTTTCCATTGGCAATGGAAATTTTTATATACACTTTCCCACAGGCAGGATAGCATATCTCACAGTTTTGGGGTATCAGTAATGTATGACTGATAAAAGCTAGAAAATCAAGAACCTTGTAACGGTCTGTTATTAAGTCTGTTATTAATGTATTTTCTATGTTTGCTCGACACTCGCGGCATGGTGGAAACTACAAAATATACCGATAACATATTTCATCACACAGGCTGAACGAGCATTATTCATCACCGGCGCCCCTCCTCCCCTAAATACGCCACTGAAAGCATACTGCGACCTGTCAGCAACATACATTTACTTCTATCATCACAGTGGAAGGGTGTTACGTACAGGGTCTAGCGATACTGCTTCTCGTCAACTCTGGAGGCGCACCAACTGACTTGTGTGCACATTTCCCCTTGAAATTCGACCCTAGAGCATAGCTGTCCATGGACTAGCTTTACTTACTTTAAAAAATAACAGTAATATTTTAATTATAATTAAAAGAAGAAGAAAAGTATGGATAATAGAACTTACCATTAGTATTTAAAACAAAAGAAAACAAACAACAAAACAACATACAAAGCCCCCCTCCCTCCAACAAAATCACAAAAAACACATTTAAAAAACCAATAAAAAGAACGCACGCACTAAAACAAAACAAAAGCCCCTACCCCCAAAAAAACCCAAAACTACACACACACCCAAACAAACAAAACAAAACAAAAAAACAAAACAAAATTTTAAAACCCCACAAAAGAAAACCAGTTTAAAATGCACATCTTTTTTCATATATATCTTAAGACTTATTAATATGCATGTTACCAGAAAATGGCCACGTCCTAGACGTCTGCGAAATTAAGACGGAGGCCATTTATCAGATAATTGAGACCTAGAATATAACTAAAGAGACAAGACAGTCCTTAAATTAGCATACACTATTAAATAAAGATCGGACGATCCGCGGGCTGCCATTAACCATTATAAAGTTCCACTTATGTACGGAACAACTTACAGCTAATCACAGAATCACTTGAACGGAATTGGCTCGTTAGCTTCGGGACGTCGGAGGAAATCCGATCACTTCAGTGGAAGAAAAGTGATGCGATTTTAGAAACAAGTCTGCAGACTGGTAGAATTCAGTTCCATCGTCGAGCCCATTTTTTGCTTAATACTGTTAGGTCGCCTCCTACAAGCAAACAGAACATTACAGCTTAAAATGTGAACGACAAAAACCCGTTACCATAATCTAAATTCGTATTTCTGCACAAAGCAGAGTCAAAGGGATGTTTAATCCAGTTCGATGCTGCAAACATTAACAGAAGCACTGTTATAGGTAGACTCCTACTCTCTTCCTGCACGCACGCACGCACACACACACACACACCAAAACACAAAAACCACAAAACAACCAGCAATATTAACTTTTATTTAATTTTTATTTTTTTATTTTTTTTGATACGTCATTTTTACATATGTTTGCCGCCAGTTATATGAGACATGGAGGGAAAATAAACTCAAATGTTTTTTAATGCAATACAATGGCATGGCTTGGCATCTATGTTCAGCGCTTGAATTAAGATGCATAATGCTATTTTACTTCATTCCTCAGTCTCATTATCACCTAGGAAGTGGCGGGTACGCGGGTACGCGGGTCCGGGTCAAGTTTGACCCTCGAGTACCCGAGTCCAATATTTTAGACTCGTGGGGGCCCAAGTTCAGATTGGGGTGGGCTAAATTGAATTCTATAGTAGATAGTCGTCAATAGTTCGTCCTGCATAACAAATGCACCGTCTACCCTGTGGCTACGCCACTGCATATCCTTGAAATAACAGTGACAGATGTGAACCCATTCTCAGTCGGCAACCGCCGAGGACAGAAGGTGTTGTCCATGGACACCAGTTTCTGAGCTTAATTGCCAATCACTGCACTCTTACGTCATCTGTCGTAACCGATCGCTTCCTATCGCGAGTGACGAGAGCGTACGTAAACAACCGATGTTGGATTTTGTCCCTTCACGTAAATATTCTTTACGATTCTTCCTGAATTACGATTAGCAGTAATCTGGTTTTGTTTATCTGGTCAAAACTGGGCGGAGAATCCACTGACCGCGCAAATTATCCAAATAAATGCTCACTGTTTGGACCATTCACTGTTAAAGTATAATACTTACTGTGCTATTCACGTAGTAATATTCTACATGTGTTTGTCACTTCTACTTATTAGTATGCAGATGCACCAGACTCCCTCCTTCAGTCATACCATAGCCATCACTCAAAAGTTTTATTATATATATATATATATATATATATATATATATATATATATAGGTATAGGTATATATAGGTATAGGTATATATAGGTAGCTTCCCTTATATTACACACTCACGCACATTAATTTGAAGAATTAGAAAAATACAACGATTTTACCAAGGGCGGGATACCTCGACGGACCCATTGTTTTTAATCATCGGCTATTGGATGTCAATTTTGACCTGTAGTCTTAGAGGAAACCGCTACGTTTTTTCATTAGTAGAAAGGGATCTTTTATATGCACCGTCCCACAGACAGGATAGCACATACCACGGTCTTTGATATACCAATAGCCCAATGGGTCCACCGACGGGGATTGACCCTAGACCGACCGCGCATCAAGCGAGCGCTTTACCACTGGGCTACGTCCCACCCCTCCAGCGAGAGATAATATGGTAAAGCACGCGCACGTTCCCTCTTGATGTTGTCTGGTGCCCGTGACCAGAAGCAGATGGCAGGCATCACGCACCGGAGCGTGAGAACCCATGTCCACCACCACAAGACCCTTTCAAGATGATACACGGTGCACGCGCTCACGCGCCTCCAGTGCCTAACCCCTCTCACACACGTGTCACGGTCACCACTTCAAAAGGAACATGCATTTTGAAATGTTGGACATTAAAAGCTATCGGGGGTACATTATCGGTAAAAGATGTAAGTATTAAGAGCACTGTTTCTCCTTTGACCCACAGCCGTTGGCTGGGGCACCAACTGGTTCGTGTCTCTGGCAACTTCATCAAAGGTCTGTACAATCGACCAATTCCAGTGATATCATATGCACACAAAAAAAGAAAGAAAGAAAAACAAATCAAAACATCACACGCACGCACGCACGCACGCACACACACACACACACAACCCCAAACACCCCCACGACTTACTAGCAGTTATAAAGCTGTTAGGTACCGTGGTTACATACTACATTTGTATCTCACATCCCAATACAGACCCTTCATCCGACTTCATTTTCGTTAACAACTAACCGTTAACTAACTCATGACCGAACAGGCAGCACAGATAGCATCCTTGAAACTTAATAATTGAAAACTAGAGATAAAATTAATGAATGCATTCGCTTCGACGAACTGCATGCTTCACCTAATATTTTCTGAATGAAAGCTGAGCGCCAGCAGTTGGGACCTTAATATACTTAAATGTAAGGTATCTCGCAATTTGCCGTCACTTTTCCCGCTTAGTAGGTTCTTGGCTCTCGAACTGAGCTGTTCCAATACTTTCTGCTATCCCATCTTCTCCCCTCCTATCTCCATTCCCCGACCTCCACACACAGCTAATGAAAGTTAGCACATATACTTACCTTGTTTGACACCCCAATAGCCGATGTGTATTTTAGTGCGGGGGTGTCGTTACAGGGAGACACCCTAGTTTTTAAACACTAAAGCATATTCTGTACTATTAGAACCATTTTTGATAGCTGAAATCATATTTTACATATACATGTGTTTTATTGTTTAGATTATCCATTTCCGTACATTCGAAGTGGGGTTTTTTTTGTCGTCATCCTGGTGTTTTTAATATCACAAAATGCATTTCTCATATTTTTAAAAACGCACGTGCGTTTAAGAAGTAAGTTATGGAGTCGAGTTTTAACCTATTTGTAGAGGGTATTTCACCATTTCAAAGTCACAGACTCATGTTTTACTCAATTGTAACTTTATCCAAATGTGTTACCGGTTTGTAGATAAACTAAACTTAGAGTGCATTTTCACAGTCTGAATCTAGGGTCTGTCTCTTTAAACATTTATTCATTCATTCATCAGATCGGACATGCTTCATTACAACTTGCTGTTCACTTTAAAATGTTTGTCCCGACTCTCCCATACCCACACAGCTCCTTGTGCACAACAGATAATTTTGAGTTTCTTGCGATTCGAATTTTGTCATTGCTCTTATTTCTGTTCCAACCAGTGTTTCACAATACCTTTTGTGAAGTGCATATACAAGAGTAACTTATGTGGCAACCGTATGTTTCTTCTTTCGTTATTTCGATCATTTGTCGCAGTCACCATTTGCCACGACACCTAATAACCGCCGATTATAAGACAGAAGTAAGGTTATTTTGAAAACAATTCTTGTGAAACCATATATTGTGAAACCATATATTGAAGAAAAAAAACCCCCAGCCCAATTTGGAACATCATAGAAAAATACTTTTGAAGGGTGAACCATATTCTTTAACTGGCGGCGGTTATACGTGGAAATTCTGTTCGCATGACACGACCATATACACAGGTGAACATGAAAGAGTTGCAAACGGGCAACGCATTGTTCTAGATCAATATATCTGGGACGCCGAACACAAAATTAAACAACTGCCTTTGATAAAATATTCATGGCAATTGCATTATTTACTCACTTTTATTGGAGAGGATCGTTCCACCTTTTCAACGTTAATTAAACGCCCAGACAATTTATTAATACACGCTACGCCAGTACATGACGTGATGGGCGGGCACTTGGCGGCGGGACGAAGACAGGTGTTCTTGACAAGTTAACTGTATAGAACTCTTATAGAACCGCCACTTTTCAAGTGCTGAGGAATTCCACGTTTAATATCCCTACAACGGCATAATGTTGGGTAGCCACAATTAAGCAATGTCATGGATGTCGCTAATAGTAGAGCCATCGATAGTGTAGTAGTTAAGCGATCGGACGTTCGGTTGGTACGTGCTGGGTTCGCTTCCCGGTACCGGTTTCAACCCAGATAGAACCCAGATAGAATATCCTATTCGGTGGACTCATTCTTTGATTTTTATATTATTATTATTTTTTTTTTTTTTTTTATTTTTTTTTTATTATTATTTTTTTTTTTTGGGGGGGGGGGGGTTGACGTTCCAATCAGTGCCCTACAACTGGTATATCAAAGTTCGTGGTATGTGCTGTCCTGTCTGTGGAAAAGTGCATACAAATGATCCCTTACCTAATGGAAAAACGTAACGGGTTTTCTCTAAAAGACTACGGAGTCAAAATTACCAAATGTTTGACACCCAATAGCCGATGATTAATAAATCAATGTGCTCTAGTGTTAGCGTTAAACAAAACAAACTTTTAGTTATCTTTTTAAGTTTTAAACCATCTTATGTAGAGCTTCTATTCACATCTATTCGCCTATATCGAATAAACAAATAAATAAATCTTCTTTACATTTTCTACACACTGTTACTGTCATAAATACCGAACGGTCTTCAGTAATTCCCTCCTAGATATATCATTATTATTATTATTAAGCTCCGTGTGTTTTAGCATACAGATAGATTTCAAATTACACCGTCCGTGCGATGTTGCCCTTCCCAACAGACACTCTACCGAAGCTGTTGGCGCCGAAAGGCTATTGTTTCGTTAAAACATTCATTCATTCATTCATTCGTAACCAATATCTCGA
Organism: Gigantopelta aegis; assembly: GCF_016097555.1. Classification (NCBI taxonomy): domain Eukaryota; kingdom Metazoa; phylum Mollusca; class Gastropoda; order Neomphalida; family Peltospiridae; genus Gigantopelta; species Gigantopelta aegis. The sequence goes on from NC_054702.1 coordinate 63,616,033, forward strand.
ATCCCTATCTGACGTACAACCACTGTTCCGCCGGCCCCTCGTGTTGTTGCCCACTCCGACAACCACGATACTGCCGGAAGATCGAACACAACGTCTCGCGAAATTTATCTAGCAAACAGAAGACTTGTTTCGACACACAAGAACAGTTGTTGGCAGGTATAAGCTATTTGTCCCGTGAGTTAACTGGGGATGGGTTACTCGGGGCACATGCTCGTAATGGATTCTTTTTGCCCGGTCTTCACACATGGAAGTTTACTCGTTGGAAACTTTATCGTACACACACGCGGTGTTGGTGTTGGTGTTGTTGATATTGATGCTGCTTGCAGTTGTTGTGTGTCGCAAGATGCTAAGTACGTAAGTACGAAATTACGCACACCGCCGAGTGAGTATGGAAATAATAAAATAATTTGGTTTGATAAGGTTTACTGGCTTTTTAATCAGTTAATACATATTTCTTAACTACAGGTACTTTGTATATTTAATACACAGTTGGTTAGTATTGCAGATACTGAAGGTTTTTATTATTACTACTGAACACTTACATATTCATCTTCGCATTGCATCTAAATTTAATTATCAGGAGCTTACACAAAATGAGTTCTGAGGTGCGAATTCTTCGAACAACAAAGTGCCCTACAAATCCATTGTTCAACGAACTTGTATAATATACAAGTATATACAAAGTATCATCAACTGCATCCCACCTCCAACAAATTTATATGCATTATATGATACTTTTTTCAAGTAGGGAAAGAGTGAGTGCATTAATGTGGTCGGTCGGATGTTTCGTGTCGAATTCTTGTTATTTTAGTCATTAAATCACATTAGCATTTTAATTTCTAAGTCAAGGTAATAAAGTTTTTAAATATCAAGTGTAAATTTTTAAAACAAAAACAAAACCATGTCTATACGATGGTGCAAAGGTCTACACCACAAGATTCTAAATAAACTGCGATCATTATAGTGGCGGCAGAATCAACGTACTATTATTTCTAAGCCATCGTAATCCGCGAATAGATAGATACTGTTACGATCAGTATACAGAAAGCGACGATAAAGCTAAGTATTAACTTCCTGTAAAGTCTTTTGTCGTTGTTTAATCGATTCCAAAATTCCATCGATATCACCAAACAGGCACGATGATTCCAAGGACGTGCAGTGGCCGCGGCGATTCATAACCGACAATAGTTCCATTGTGCAGCCGCCGTCACTCGAGCAATCCCCCAGCTATATTTAACATCAAATGCAAACAGTCAACAAAAATGAACATGCGACAAATTCCTGGTCCTCTTGTGTGCTGCATATTAAAATATAGCTGCAAAAGCGCAGATACCGTTATGGACGGACAGACGGACGGACGGACACTTTTAGTATTAGTAGTCGGGAATTAAATTTAAATAGTTTATATATTTAAAAAAAATCAACGGCTGTATTGTATTGTAATACAAAGATAGAGCTCTGCTGATGAACCCACGCCTTCCGCCACATGTACGGGTATATGGTTTGTCCAACACTGTCAGTAATGGTCGTTTTGAACGGTTTAAAAAAATGTTTATGAAGTCAAATTCAGCACCAAAAAAAGGAGAGAAAATATTGGTAAACGACAACTATTTCACAAAGTTACTGAATTAATAAATATCCAGGTTTCATCCTTGTGCCCAAGGCACTCCGAATCCCGTGTCTGGGTCTGTGTCTGGGTCTGGCGAGTATGGTACCTATTGAAAGTATAAAGCAAGAAATCGAATGTGACAAAACAGCGCGTCTGTGCTGGTACGAATTACAGATCTGGCAACAGACGACATAGAACCTACGCTATATTTTCACACTGTCAGATTGGCAGCTGCACAATATTCGAACCTTGTTCTTTCATTTTGCTTAATAAATAACAGAAAAGGAGTATTATTAATCATTGTGCAATTGTCATAATTACTGGTGGTGTCTGTAGCCTGTAAGTACATTTATCTAAAGATATGAATACATTAATATAATATATTGAATAACACATAACAATTACAGACCCAGACGTCAAAATACACCAGACATACTGTCTTTGCCACACTTACCAGACCCAGACCCAGACCCAGACCTAGACCCAGCTTCGATGTGTTTTGAACCTTTACAGACGGTAAATGAGCTTTCAAAATTCCTCTTGCATTGTAAATGCGCAACTACTATACGTTTACAGTGTTATTTAAACAGTATGAAAACGCTACAAAGGCTGAGCCGATGCAATTCGCCAATAGAATTTACGAACTAGCTAAAATCTTTCTTGTCGTTTTACACTAAGTGAAGTGTTGTTTTCTCAGTTGTGTCATTAACAGCTAACACACACTTTTTGTAGAACTTCATAATGAAATGTTTTAAAGCAACACTCATAATGGCTACAGTTGAAGGGTGATTTTAAAGCTAGTAATTATTAGTATGATTAAATTTATAACTAGATAATCTAGATACACCTGTATTCAGGCGCGTGTGCAGAAACGGGGCAGGGGGGTCTAGACTGCGAGCAAAGTTTTTAAGGGGGATCGCGTCATGCTCCCTAAAAAACATACATTTAAATAAAAACTTTATTTGGAGCAGGAGGATTCGAGCCCCAAACCTCATCCCCTCTGTACACGCGCCTTGCATTGTCCAGCATCTTTAATTTCAAACACAACTAAGACTCTCCCATGGATTTTAACCATAAAGTGATGAGACAAAACTTAGATAAACTCAAAACCAAACATCTGTTCGCACACTTATGTTGACCATGCACCAACACACAAATTGTGTGCACACCTAATATCGGCGAGATCAAAGGAAGCAATAATATTGAAGAGGTGGGCATCTGGGTGATGCGGGGTCTTTAACGACCCATCTCACGGATTCCGTTTATACATCGACTTGCTCCAGTTTGAAATTTATGCTGTGCAATTTGAGCACACGCGGCTGGGCAGACGCTGTGTATTAATTCTCAGGTCTAATGACTTCAAGCTGCATTTAAAGACTTCAAAAATATTTCTAGACGATAAAAAAGATGTTGTCTAATAAATTTAATAACATGATTATGGAACCCCTCCCATATCAAAACTTTTTACTTTGAACAGAGACATGTTGAGAAGTTCTCTCTCTCTCTCTCTCTCTCTCTCTCTCTCTCTCTCTCTCTCTCTCTCTCTCTCTCTCTCTCTCTCCGTATGTCTATCTGTCTGTTTATTTTTCCGTCTGTCTGTCTCTCTGTGTGTGTGTCTCTCTGTCTGTCTGTCTGTCTGTCTCTCTCTCTCTCTCTCTCTCTCTCTCTCTCTCTCTCTCTCTCTCTCTCACTCTCTCGCTCTCCATAGAAAAATCTCTAAAGATTGGCATTATTAACACGAATTCTTTATTTCGTGATTTAAAATGCATATGACATCATATTACGCAATAGTTCATCAGGATTTTGATGAGTGATGAAAGCTAATGGAAATATTTGTTCTTTCACAGCCTTAACAAAGTGATGAAGTCTTTCGATATTTACCGACACGCTCGTGTGTGCACTAAAGATCAATGTGATTTCCTACATCCTAACCTCTTTAGCTTTGATCTAAACCGCCATTTACGAAGAAACCAATTTCTGGGTTAAACCATATGATGAGGATAAATTTTTGTATTTACCGTAGTTTGACATCCAGTAGCCGATGTGCTGGGGTGTCGTTAAACATTCATTTATTCATTGAGGATAATGTTTCCGTGTAGATGAGTGTTATAATGTGAAATTTTAATCTATCTAATGTGGCAGATTGGTGATATATTCATTCCAAAATCAAAATAATGCGAACTATATTTTTAAAAATAAATATTAACGACTATATAGTAAGAACAAATATTTCACACACAGAGATTAAATTCAATTTTTATGTTTAATTTTTAGTTTCTCTTACTCCTACTCGCGTCAGTTCTGGGTACCACCCACCTCTAGTACCCCCACCATCGTTCTTTGCCCTCCTGGCAGTCCTGTCTCCCATTATTAATTTGCCCTTCCCTATTCTTAGGCGCAGGTGCAGGGGTGTGTGTTTGAGGTTGAAACCCCTCCCTGCTCGAGCGAATTTTCTTCCTTTTGTTTTCAATAAATTTTTCGGTGGATCATGTCACGACCCCCCCCCCCCCCCCCCGCCCCCCTAAAAACTTTCGTTCGCCGTAGTCTTGATCCCCTACTGCTACAATTACTGCACACGCACCCGGTTCTCCCCTATATATTGATATTTAACATCAGTCTTAACCCGCGTTTCACGTTTGACTAATCAATGTTTGTATTAACAATAAGATAAATATGTGTATGATCTATCCTGGAATATAATTTCCATGCAGTTCGTGTCATACATGTTTGTAACAATGGTCCGCGTTCCGTGTGGGATATATCTGGTACGCGAATGATAAAAATGGAATACATACATATATCCAGTATGATGCATACTTGGAATTCTATACGACAGCACTAAAATAAGATCTCTTAAAAAGCTCCGTCGTGTTTTCTGGAGAATAATATGTACAATGGGAAAACGTATTGGGATTCGTCACGCGACATGGACTGTATACGATGCACGTGCCAAATATAAAAGCTACAGAACTAGGCGGCAGGCGTGTAACGGTTATTGTTTCGATAACGTAGTCCACAGGATCTGTGGTAGAAATGGCTTTATGCAGGTTCATGTACACTGTACAGCCTCCTCCTGCGCTGGTTGAAACAATGGTAATCTGAACGTGAAGGCATAATAATAATATTACCTTTTTTGTATCTTGTACTTCATGAAATGAGTGAGAGGGATGTAAATGTTCGTGTTTGTATCCAATTAAGGTTCAAGCACGCTATCCTAGGCAAACCGTTCACATATCTGGGCTTTCTGTCAACATCAGGGTTAATAGGAGAGAGAGGGGGAGAGAGAGGGGGGGGGGAGAGGAAGAGAGAGGGAGAGAGAGAGAGAGAGAGAGGGGGGGAGAATGAATGAGAGATGGGGAGGGGGTGTAGGTTTGTATAGTGGCCATAAACCTTCTCATATAATTCTGCAGTCTGTGGGTAAGAACTAACTCGATCGGTAGAGCTTTCACCTGAGGTGTTTTGATCTTTGAATAGACCCCCACCCTATGTGAATCCATTTTCTGATTGTTTTTCCCCTTCCCAAACAGTGTCCCACAATTGGTAGCCTATATCAAAGGCCATGGTATGTGCTGTCATGTCCGTGGAAAAATAAGATTCCTTACTATCGGTGGAAAAATGTTTGTTTTTTTAGTCGGAATATATATCAGAATTATAAAATGTTTGACATCCAACTGGCCGATGATTATTAAATCAATGTGCTCTAAGTGGTATCGTTAAAGAAACCCAACCAAAAAACTACCCCCCACCCCCACCTCTACCTCCCTAAAAAAAAAGAAGAAACATAACCAACCTTTACCTTCCACTCTAGGTTGGAGCCATTTCTGGGATACCCCCTGCTATTAACCGGAACCAGTAACCCATGTTTTTTTTCAAATTTAACACTAGAATAAATATCAAATCAATACCCTTTTTGATATCAATAACGGCTTTATCGTTCCAATACATAACACTGTGCTGAGATGCCAAACTGATCAGCATACTGTGTGAGTGTGTTTAAGTTTGTTTTGTTGAGAGGAAAGGAGAAATGGGGGTAGGTAATGCTAAAGAAGAGAAGGAAAGAGAATATTTAACACATTAACACATTTCCTCTTGACAGCATATACCATGTCTTTTGATATGCCAGTTGTAGAGTATTGGTTGGGATGGGGTGGGGTTTTAATAGGTAAACGAAGGCAATAGACCCTACAATTTATCGCATCTAAGAAGAAACATTGAGAAATAAAAAAAAATATTCTACTGATTTACAGAATCGTTTCTTTCCATTACAAGAATCGTGTTTTGGGAACAAGTTCAGATTTAAAAAAATATTTATATTTATAAAAACATCATGTCAGATACTATTTCAGTATACGTAATTTTTTTTCTAAGCTGCCAGAACTGTCTAGGCATTAATATTTCACTAAAAATAACATGGGCGCCGGTGAAAATGATTCCCCCTATTGCCATCTGGTTAACACTTACCAAGAACACCCAGAAAATGTCCGCAACTGATTGTAACTAAATATTTTACTGCAGCAAGAGGGCCTTTGAATAAAAGCCTTAATCTAATCAGAGTTGTCATTCACTAATGATTTAATTAGGCTTATTATTTGCAGTATGGGAGTGGCAGACATTTATGGGATCTTGGGATTCGAGGACATTTCCGCCATCTAGCGTGGCGCCACGCCAGGGGGCGCTGTAGTTGATTTTTCTTTGTTACAGATCATTGGACTGTGCTCGATAATTAGGAAATAAACCGGCAATCGTCAGGTTTATTAAAGTGTTTGTCTTCAACAGTTGGGAGTTAATTTTTGGCATCATGCTCCTTAATTCGCCGGCAGACTAAAGCAACAGGAGGTGATCAAAGAAACTTACCATGGTATTTAAAATGTATGCAAAGGTCGCGACGCGCTTTCATCGAGAGAGTGGAAAGGGTAAATAAATTATTAATTTAACATAAATCGTCTAACCCTTCTAATCTTCATGTTGTAATTATGAGCGTTGAGAACGGTTACAGACCGATCTTCTGATAGATGTAGTAAGCACGAACGGTAATTCCAGTTTTCGTTGATATACCTTACTGAATTACACCCTCAAAGCTGGCTGACCATGTTGAACAAACCATGTTTGAAATATTCTATTTTAACTCGACATGAACATTTGCTTCACGGGTTCATTAAACTTTGTTTTGGTTAACGACACCACTAGAGCATATTGATTAATTGATCATCACCTCTTGGATGAAAAACATTTGGCAATTCCTAGGAACATCACTCGCCAGTCAAGACCCTTACCCCCCCCCCCCCCTCCCCTTGCTTCGGTGTATAAGCGTAGATATTTGTCATCTTTTCTCTCTTCTTTTTTTTTTTTTTTTTTTTTTTAAGATGCATTTTTATATTATCTAAGGTTTATAAATTTATTAATAAAAAAAATTATACCATTAAAAAGTGTAAGGGCCGTTTTTCGTGTACGCGGTTGTTTTTGTGAGGCGCCGAACCGGGGATGGGCACGCATTGTACTCATGTGTCCTATACAGACCCATTATAAAAACTTTTTCTTCTTTTTTAAATTCTCACCGCCCCTATATTTGAGTCACTGGTTTTGCAGATGTTGGGCCCAACTGAGGATGACGTGCTTTAACCTTTTGAGAATAGGGGCACGATAACAGGTTCACAGTTCCCATCCCCTCGTCTTCCTTCCCTCCATTACATCTGGTGACACCAACCCTCAGGTATCAGTCCGACGGTCGCGCTTCAAGTGATATTTTAAATAATATATTCATACACAAAATGGGACTTGTGTTTCGTACCACGTGTCTGGATTCTCGCGCGCTGACCCGATATCGCTTACCAACCTGTTACCGAACGCATCCTGGTATTGTGAGGTAGGTGTACAGCTATTACCCGCCAAATGAAGCCGCCGTAGCGCCGAACACCTGTCGCAGGTGAATGCAGCTGGAGGTAAACAGTTTTACTGTTACCTCTCCTTTGTTACTCATCTACGTAGTATTCGTACAGTCTGTAGATTAAAAAAAATAAAAAAATCTCAGGTAGATTTTAAGGACAAAGATATTTTTTTCCTGTCGGTTATATACATACGTGGCTCGGGTATAATGCTCAGAGGCGGATCGAAGGAGGGGGCATGGGGACCCGTCTCCCCTAAATATATTCAAGTACCTCATTAAAAAATGTATTTAGTGTTTAAGAATACATTGGGTGCCCTTTTTACGATTTGGTCCACGTGCCCTTTTAGTCTTCGTCCCCCCTCTCTCCGACCAATATTTCCCGGATCCTGCCCTGATGTTAACCACCAATTGATGCGTGATATAGCTTAAGAAAGTGTATAGACTGGGAAAAAAAGATATTTTAGTGGTCGTATCAAATTATTATTACATATATATATATATATATTAAAGATAATGTGTTCTTGGTTATATCCGAATTGGGGTTCAAGCACGCTGTCATAGACACGTAACTCGGTCAACTGTCTTGACTGCTAAAGACGAGAGGTTACGGGACTGGCTTTTCAGAACAATAGGTAAAATGTTTTAAAAGTAACATAGTTGTTCCAGATAATAATTATGATTTCACATATAATTTCTCTACTGGTTACGCCCCAGCTATTCTCACAGATGTAGGGGGGGGTACAAACCAGGATAATTGAATACCATTTTAAAAACCTTTTTAAAAATTGTAATGTTTTTTTTTTTAAAGAATCATATACTAAAAATTGTTATGCATTGTACGACCGTGAATATTTTTTAAATCTATAAACCCATTATATGGGGTGGATGGGCATTATATGGGGTGGATGGGGAGGGGGAAACACGCAAGCATGAGTGTATTCTCGTGTATTGTAGCTAAATTAAATAAACACATGATAAGTATAACAACTGTTTAATTATGCATGACACCATAATACATATATTTATATGCATTAAATGCTTCACAAGATAATAATAATATACGCGTAGCTGTTGTTACTTCATGTGTGTTTAAAACGAAAGCACCTGGTGTGGTGCGTCCTTGCATTAGCACTTATCGTACACAAAGTACTTTATTATTAACTGTACTTCTAATATTCATTAATTCAAATTATGCGTGCTTTTCAGCGTCACATGACGCGTTTGTTGCGGAATTAGCAAATCAAAGTCGATGGTATACGGTCACTAACAGAATAAACGTCAATTACTGTCTATGATTATCGAGACTACAAACAATCTATATGGAACACTGTTCACTATTATGATTCATCGTATTATCGAGTTGGTCGTTTTAATTACCTAGCTAGAATTCACATCGACCACCTGTTGAGTACCTGTCTAATCAATATAGTTGCTGGTTGCGAGGTATGTATGTATGTGCTCGTCATTCGCTTCAGGTGCGAAATCGGCCCGAGTTCCTTAAAACATTTAAGGTTCTGCAATACCACGAAGGTGAAGAACTATTTTACTGTTCCGTTCCAACCAGTGCTCTACCTGTAGTGTGTGTGTGTGTGTGTGTGTGTGGGTGTGGGTGTGGGTGGGTGTGGAAGTATATGGTACGTGCTGGTTATAAATTAACTCGTGCTATTATTTCGAAGAAAGGAAAGCAGAAATATTTTATTTAACAACGGACTCCTTTTTTATTTACGGTTATATGACATCAGACATATAGTAAATTTTTTTACAGAAAATGTGAGAAAAAAACTTCTGTCACCTACCCATGAGCTACTCTTTCCGATTAGCTGCAAGAGATCTTTTAAAAGCACCATGCCACAGCCAGGGTAGTACATGCCATGACATTTTTGCCACCAGTTGTGGAGCACTAGCTGGAAAGAGAAATAGCCCAATGGGCTCACCGACGGGGATCGAACCTAGATCGATCGCGCATCGGCCAAGAACTTTACCATTTGACTAGGTCTCACCCCTTTGACTAAACAAGTATCCTGAGTACTGTCCAAATGTCCGTCTATCTTTCTTACGGCAGGGTACTCGGGTTAATAAAAGGAGTAGACATGCTTTATGTGGCGGAAGCGGGTTTCTTTCTCAAACACTGGACAAAATGTGAGTTATCGCGTTTG